>NC_053025.1:153511967-153646649 GCF_003073215.2 Triticum urartu
TAGGAACATGTATAAGTCATGAAGAAAGCAATAGCAACATACTAAACGATCGGGTGCTAAGCTAATGGAATGGGTCATGTCAATCAAATCATTCAACTAATGATGTGATCCCGTTAATCAAATGACAACTCTTTGTCCATGGTTAGGAAACATAACCATCTTTGATTAACGAGCTAGTCAAGTAGAGGCATACTAGTGACACTCTGTTTGTCTATGTATTCACACATGTATTATGTTTCCAGTTAATACAATTCTAGCATGAATAATAAACTTTTATCATGATATAAGGAAATAAATAATAACTTTATTATTGCCTCTAGGGCATATTTCCTTCAGCTTATGTATTCGCATGCTCCTATATTCCATATTTACATGATTGCATACATGTAGGGGGAGCCTATGCATGTTACATGTCTTTCCAAAGCTTTACTTGTTATTCTCTATATCTTTATCTAAAGATTTGATGTATGTTGTCATCAATTACCAAAAAGGGGGACATTAAAAGCACAAGTGCTCCCTGGGTGATTTTGGTAATTAATGTCAACATGTCTCTTGTTGGACTAATGCTTCTACCTAGTATGTTTCAGATAAGTTCAACAATGGAGTGGCATGGACTAGAGGATGTGGTACCCCTTCAAGATGCCGAGGACAAAGGATTGGCTCGAGCTCAAAGCTCAGGACTCTACATTTTATTTTAGTGATCCAAGGTCACAATTGAGTCCATAGGAAAGCCAATACTGTTAAGAGGGTATGAGGTGTTGCTCAATGGCTTGCTTGCTCAAAATTCTTAGTGATATGCTCCAAAGCCCTCAACCACTTTCTCATATCCACATATGTCCCAAACCAAAAGTCAAACTCGGCTCCACCGAAACTTTCTATCCGGAGCCACCGAGTTCTCTTGACATAGCCACTGCTAGAAACCCTAATCAATTCGGTCTCACCGATGGGATCTCGGTCTCACCAAGATGGGCTTGCAAACTCTCTATTGCCTATTGCAATAATTTCGGTCCCACCGAGACATGCAATCGGTCCCACCGAGTTTGCTTGTCCAACTCTCTGTTTTGCTTATTACCCAAATTGGTCCCACCGAGTTTGTGTAATCGGTCAAACCGAGATGAGGCTTTACCCTAACCATAGCACATCGGTCCCACCGAGTCGATTATATCGGTCCCACTGAAATGCCTAACGGTCACATTTTGAACTAAATCGGTCTGACCGAGTTTCATGATTTGGTCCCACCGAGTTTGGTGATTTGTGTGTAATGGTTAGATTTTGTGTGGAGGCTATTTATACCCCTCCACCCACTCTTCATTCGTGAAAAAAGCCATCAGAACATGCCTACACTTCCAACATACATTTTCCGAGAGAGAACCACCTACACTTGTGTTGAGGTCAAGATATTCCACTCCAACCACATAAATCTTGATCTCTAGCCTTCCCCAAGTTGCTTTCCACTCAAATCATCTTTCCACCAAATCCAAATCATGTGAGAGAGAGTTGAGTGTTGGGGAGACTATCATTTGAAGCACAAGAGCAAGGAGTTCATCATCAACATACCATTTGTTACCTCTTGGAGAGTGGTGTCTCCTAGATTGGTTAGGTGTCAGTTGGGAGCCTCCGTCAAGATTGTGGAGTTGGACCAAGGAGTTTGTAAGGGCAAGGAGATCGCCTACTTCATGAAGATCTACCCGAGTGAGGCAAGTCCTTCGTGGGCGACGACCATGGTGGGATAGACAAGGTTGCTTCTTCGTGGACCCTTCGTGGGTGGAGCCGTCAGTGGACTCGCGCAACCGTTACCCTTCGTGGGTTGAAGTCTCCATCAACGTGGATGTACGATAGCACTACCTATCGGAACCACGCCAAAAATCTCCGTGTCTCCAATTGCGTTTGCACACTCCAATCCCATCCCCGTACATACTTGCAACTTGCATGCTTTACTTTCCGCTGCTCATATACTCTTGTCATGCTTACTTGATATGTATTGTGAATGTTTAAACTTGTGCCAAAACTCCACTTCAACTTAAAGAAATTAAAAACTGCATCTTTTCTTACTTAGAGTCTATTCACCCCCCTCTAGACACCTCTTCTCGATCCTTTCAGAGATGACTGCTAGGCTTGCGCTCCGCCGCTCCCGGGAGGAGGCCACTCGACGGCAGCGCTCGGACTCCTTCCGTCAGGAATCCATTGTGTCCGTCCAAATGGCGCATGGATCCGCCGGTAGGTGTGTGGCATCGTAGTCCGTCTGGCATCCGAACTCAGTGGCGGACACGCAACCCTTCCGTTGGCGCGTCGAGGCGCAGGACGCACCATGGGCGTCGTCCGATGCAAACATGGCGCAAAGTGCCCTGCCGTACGAGGCAGCGGGCGCGGGAGGCAGCAGCAGCCCTCGCGGCGGTGGAAGTTGACAAAGCGAAGTCACATTCTCCAGCGCCCCTTATGGTTCACTAACCCGGGTGCCACAACCGCGTCATGGTGGATGTCGCCGGCTCGTCCCAGGATGGATCCATAATCGATCCGACGTTCACCGGCACCGTCAGGGTTCTGGGCTCCGACAAGAAAGAGTAGGGCATGGAAGACAACGATGCCTTGAATCCCATGAGCCAGCTCGTGTACCGTGTCCTACTATACCTCGTCGGCAACCAGATCAACACTCCGGGGAGCGGAGCTGGCCGCCGAACATGGGCACGGCGGAGCCGGACAAGATCCACTTAAAGATCGATTTACATTGCATGTGATAGTATGGATTTAAAGTTTCTAGTTTGCGGTATCCGCCCGTAGAATAGATTATTTGAGACGCAATCAGCTATTGTCTATGGATGCGTCCGGACGCATCAAAGGGCGTTTGAGGGTCAGATTCACCAAGTCCATCTGTAGATGCTCTAACCCCACACACGAATTCCATTTGGTTTTATGGGCGTGGGTCACGCTGTGCTGCTCGTAGGAGTGCTGAGAGCAATAATAGTGTTATTTGTGTGAGCATAAAATGGCAGATGGTGTGTCCACTTGAATTGGTGGCACTGTGTATATGGTGGCTACGACCCCACCCACTAGTGACAAGTGGTGTGCTGCTGTTCGTAGGTGACTCGTGTAATGCAAGGGAAAAGTGAAGGTGTTTGGATCCTTCACGCCATGCAATGCATCTACTATGTCATATGTGGGTAGTATTATTTACGCATGCAATTTGTTGAATGGATACTCTATCGTCTCATTAAAGAAACTCGATGCAGTACCAAACCATAAGAGCCCAAGGCTCTTATACAAAAAAATCAGAAGAAAAAAAATGTGGCCTAATCTCTAGTCCATGTAAATAGGTTTGAGAATGTAGAAATATATTGTCCACACATCTCTCCGCTGGTTTGAGTTTTTCGGTGAGCTAGTCAGGTACACAACTAAATGTATGGTGTCAAAAACGAGATCTTGAGTTTGAAATCTATGGCCAACATTGTCTTTAATATAATTAATACTCCCTCTGGAAAGAAATATAAGAGCGTTTAAATCAGGAGTATATTTTTGACATATGATGATGACACACCTAAGGGCTGCCAACGTATAGACTTGAGGATGGGGAGTTGAGATATAGTGTATGTTTTCATTTGTCAATTCTGTGGAGAAATCTAGCGCCATGGACATGAAAATTGTTGACGTATGTTACACATATTTTTCTGAAAAATTTAGGCTTTACCATATAGGCATGCAATTTAATTGTAGTTAATTCTTATATGTGCCTCCCCGCAAAAATAATAATTCTTATATGTGCCATCGAACTTCAAGTAGAATGATTGTAAATGTTGCTCATACATGCTTCATGTCACGTCGGTGGTAGGCAACATCCTCATTTTTCTTTGATGTGTGGAATGTGCCCATGAAGCTATATTTTACAGAAATATAAACTATGCTAATTCCTGAACTTAAGATAACAACTTACTTATTTTAGTAGGAGAGCTTGATGCATACTACACACCCACTCAGTTTCATTCATAGGTGAAGTACAGTTCGAAATTCACATATAGTGAACCAAAGTATGACGTGCTTAATGTGAACTTTGTCTGCTTTGCTTATTAGTCATTGTTCTTTGGCACAGACCATGTTGTGTGCTCTGTGAAAATGTGGAACTCATGGGTGCCTCTCGACATCAAGGTTCTCACATGGCTGGCTCTTAAGAATGGGCTCTGGATTGTCGACATGCTTGCTCGTTGATTGCCCCTTCCTCCTCCCCAGTTGTAAGCTTTTGTTTCATGGAGGATATCTAGCACGTCATGCTCTGATGTCCCTTTTTGTGCTGGGGTGGGATGGGGTCGTTCTTTGTTTTCCTGCCATGTTGGCTCCATATGTGTCGACCGCCATCACGAAATGGTGGTCCAAGATCATTGCATCAATAACTCAGCCTTTCCGTGCGAAGGTTAGCTCGTTCATCAATGTCTCTTTTTATGGTTTATATGGCCAGATTTGAACAAGCGTGTCTTCGAGAATGTGTCCACTCCCCCCCCCCCCACTCGCTCAGGTTGCTGGCACATCAAGGTGGAGTTCGTGCTCTGAGGACTGGCCCGCGCGAGCGGGTATGATATCGAGTAATATATTTCTGCTCATTTGTTATGTAGCTACGTAGTCGTATGTGCGATATTTTTAGTATGTAATGTAACAAAACCTCTCTCTCTCACTCTTAATAAAAAATGTGCAAGTATAGTGTGTGTTCTTAAAAAAACTCAAAATAATCATATAGTAAAAAGTAACCAGTTTGTAAGAAAAAACAATATCATGTCAAGGTAAAATTCAAAATGACAAAAGAGAAAAAGGTTTTTTGATAGAGTGGTAGCAGCTTGACACGAAAAAGAGAATTTTAGTATAAAAGGTTGATTTTCACTCACTTGTCAAAGGGCCTTTCCATGGATAAGCATCTCTTGTCTTTATTCATTCCTTTAAATTATGATGTAGCTTAACACTAAATCTTTGTGGGCCCCAATAAAATCAATTATAATGTAGCACAAATACATATATCATAAGCACGTCATTGTCCTTCCTTTTTCACATTCGTAAAATTTTATGCACAAACCAACGTCGCAAGAGCTGAATTTTAGTCTAAACTAGATAGAGACAAGTCAATAGGACATGTGGGGACTGGGAAGCAGACAATATTTCAAACATTGGAGCTCACCAACTATAAATAATAAATAAAAAGTGTACAATAAAAAAATTGCATGGTGGTGTACGCTAGAGGGTACAATGTGAGCGTCAGCGAGACATGGGCCCACACGTGAGGAAGATTAAATAAATTATACTCCCTCTGTCCCAAAATAAGTGTCTCAAGCTTAGTACAATTTTGTACTAAAGTTAGTATAAAGTTGAGACACTTATTTTAGGACGGAGGGAGTATGTGGGTAGCTTCACTTTCAAATATGCAGGGTTGTTCTGATTATGAATTATTTCTCACAATGAACACTATGAGTCGACAAAAAAAGGCCATGTTAACTTTTAACCTAAAGGTAAAAGAGTTGGGTGCTAGATGATATGGTTTTGCTTTGTACTTGTCGTGGATTTTCCTTTTAGGCAGATCTAGTGCTAATCTTGCTAGTACTTCTACTTTTTTGTCCTTGTCATGATGACCAGACCAATATAATATATTTAGGTGCGCCTCAAAAGGATTGGGCTAGATCAGACATGAACCACCCGTTGATGCGTGTCCACTTGGAAAACCATTTGGAGACCCTTTCTTTCTTTCCATCATCATCACCCCTGGTTTAAGATGACAACTATGATCCATTGTTTGTTTAAACTTGAGCAAAATTTTCTTTATGAATTGTTTTTGAGTGACCAGTGCATACTTCAAGGGCACCTTGGTATGACTGTGTAAATTGTATAGATCTCTGTAGAGCGTGCCGTATATGATAAAATAAATAGGTGATGCGAAAGGGGGTTTGAGGAAGACAAAGAGTTCTCGTGCACTTTGGTTTAGTTGTCACTGATATTTTTGTTTGCTGGCCGTTTTTTGTCTTGTTATTTTTTTCATTGTATTGTCTATAATTTTTCTATTTTGAGTGTCTTTCCTCCCAACAAATATATTTTTAACTCAGGTGTTTGTATCGATTCATCAAGCTGATACAAAAGCATATAGCAGTATCTCTGTCCAAACAACATATCAAAACATCAAGGATCCACATAGGTTTATTACACTAGCAAACATATACAATCTCAAGAAGAAGAACATTGAAGGAATAATACAAATCAAAACTGCTAGATTAATCATCAAATGTGATTTCTTTTTCACGAATACGCTCTGAGGCGTATCATTCCATTGACAGAAGAGGGTAGAATACCGAGTTTGGGTTCCCAAATTGTTGTGCATAGAGAGGCGACATTTGGGAAACCCTTGAGCCGGAGAAATGGGGTTGCTCAGCCCCAATATACATAAGTCAAGCTACAGGAATGATCCTATCAAGTCCCTTGGCGCCAGCCCGAGCCCAGCACTTGGCCTCGGCCTTGATCGCATCCAGCAGCTCGCCAATCGAGGGTTGAATGCCATCAAAGATAATGGCGTTCATGTGCTTCCAAATGGCCCAAGCGAATCATCAAATATGATTTCATATGATATATATTTAGTATTGTATATATGCAAATAGTTTCATCTATAAACTTGGTCAAATTCATGATTTTTGACTCTTGAGAAAACCAATTTGCATTACATTATGGGCCTGGGGGAGTACAACTTAGAAACTCTGAAACTATGCGTTTAAAAAAAAGAACTCTGAAACTATGTATTCAGAGCACCGATGTGTATCTCGAGTAAAAGCTAATCTACTACTATTTGTAAAATTTTGAGAACATGGAGGTTCTGCACTCGAGCTCAAATGCACCCTCATGAATAGTAAAATCAAGAAATATTAAATATTTTTTAAATAGTCGGATGTTCTTTTGGCAACAAACATAGTTGAATGTTCTCCACACATGCAAATTTCCTTGAAGAGAAATATTTCTACTGCATAGGGCAGAAAAACAAAATTGATGCTTCAAAAGACTATTTTTAAAAAGCGTTTCGGGGTGCTAGTTTTGTTATTTTCACCAGACCTCTACGAATGTGATTTCATCATGAAAATGTGCATGCAAAAAAGAAACCTATGCAATGTTTATTGTAAAAAAATGGAATTTTTTTATTTCTTTGGTTTGTTTTAATGTTCGTAGAGGAGCATTTGAGCTCCAGATAGAAGAGCAAATTTTTTATCCTTTGTTCACTTTGCATGCACACACTTGCACATCAGTGGGGGAGTTCGGCTTGAGCGAATCTACTCGATCTGTTTCCTTACAGTTAAATTGTATGTTAGTGGGGGAAGAATGTCAAAAGAAATCCCACCAATTGATATGCCGCCACAAACATCACCTTCATAGCTTTATAGTGTAAAAGCTATGGATGGTGAAACTTGGGCCTACATCATTTTCACGCTACATGAAGCTAGCCTCATTTGGATGTCGTAACCATGGACTGTCACCCACAATAGAGGATGTTAATAACATCGTTACAAAATTAATAGTATGGTGATCTAAACATTCCTATATTTCTTTGCAGAGGGAGTAACCAATAATATGCATACGAAACTAATTAACTAATTGCACCAAGTAGGAAGGATGGCATATGACTCTACCAATAATGTTTTCCTTTTCCTTTTGTACCGGCCAACATAGAAAGGTAAATCTAATTGATTAAGCGGGTCATATGGTTGGTGGAAACCAATTCAGCTGGTGTTTGCTGAGTGAAGCGAGAAATGATCCATCCCCTGAAAGGCGCTAGCGGGGCCCACAGGCACAGGTAGGGGTATGTTGTACTATCATGTATTGATGCCTATCAGGTCAGGCACCTTTCGTTGCATTATTGGTGAGACCCCTGGTCCTTTTGGAGACAATGATGTTCAAAGGAAACTTGTGAATTTAGCGAAAAGGCAGGCCTTCTGTTGCATGTGAAATGAAGGAAGCGGATTTGTAGCACCCGGATGCTTCACACCCCTATACGAACATTAAATTGAAAAAACATACCAAGAAATTTGAAAAAAAAAATCTCAGATTTTAGGATATCAAACCTAGGTTCCTGATCTACTCCCGCATGAAATTTCGTGAAAAAATACCAGGAAGCGTATTTGTGGCAAAAAGACAAAACATTCCTATGTATAGAAAAAGAGCTGTTTGGATAGATTTTGGTTCGACAATATTTCCTTCGTCACGGATACGTTTCCAGTTTTCTTTTTCACAAAATTTTACACGGGAGTAGATTGAGTCATCGAAAACCAAGGTTTGATATCCCCAAATTTCAGATTTTTTATTTTTTTTGATATTTTTTACGTTTAATATTCGTATAGGGGTGTGGAGCACCCAGGAGCTCCTGTGTATTTTCCGTGAACCCAAACCTTTCTTTAAGCAAATTAGCTTGTTATATAGCAAATATCCATTTCTGAGCACAGGCTCATTTGCATCCGGTCAAGAAAAAATTAATTTTTTTATATGATAGGTAATTTGGTGCGTGAGGTGTGCTCCAAATTTCAGATCATTTGGACATATGAGTAGCTCTCAGCAAAAAAGATAAATTGGGTCAGAATAGTAGATGAACAGTAAACATTTTTACAGACCCAAAATTTATCTTTTTTGCCGAGAGCTACTCAAATGTCCAAATGATGTGAAATTTCGAGCGCACCTCACGCACCAAATTATCTACCATGCACTTTTTTTTTTGAATTTTTTTTAAAATTTCTAATTTTTCTTTTGATTTTTGTCTTCAGCGCATATGAGCAGCAGATGAGCCTGGGCACCGGATCGATGCTCTTGTTATATAGAATCTTCACATACAAATCAAAGAAACATTATTCGGGGCGCCCTTTTTATAACACCATCGACCCTGAAAGGAAGCATTTTTGTAAAGGAAGAAAATTCGAAAAGCATCAGTACCTTTTCTAAAAAAATCTTTCACGAGTGCATATACATACATACAAAATATGCTTGTTGCGCGGTCATCGGTCAACAGATTTGCAAAGCTTTCACGGGTCACGGGGATGAAAAGAGCACCACGCACAAAGAGCAGCAGCAGCACCACCACGGGAGGAGGAGAGGAATCTTAGCTAGCTTGAGCGAGATGGCAAAGACTAGAAATTGGGTCCGGTACGTGTTGAACGGTGGTGGATGCTTTGCGTTTGCGCTCCTCCGTGCGTGCGTGCGTGCCTGCCCAGTGTCCACGACGACCATCTCCGGCCAGTTGGTCTACCCCCTCGGTCCGCGACCGGGCAGCCCGGGCAGGAGGTATCCGCTTCGCCGCGCGCAGCGACTGACGACAGCATTCCATTCCAGGAGCCGAAAGGCTACGCTGCTGTACGTACGTTGTGCAGCGACGGGTGTCGACACTTTTCCCTGAAGCTGACAGTCATCGCTTGCAGCCGTTCCCAACGTGTAGCTGCCCGGCTAGCCGCTGTTTCTTTCATCATTGTGCTGCTATATTTTTCCACGCAGAAAGACATAATTTGTTTTTCCTTTCCGACTACTTTTTCTTCTGCCACGATCTACCTCCTTTAATTAATCATTATATATTAGTATAATCTGCCGTGTCCATTTGTCAGAAACGAGAAACATGCTGTTATCAGGCGACAGTTGACACTTTAATCTTACCCAATCTAGCTAACTGATGCATGCACGCACAACTGGACGTCCTTCGCTAACTAATTAAACCCACGCTTGAGTCAAGCAGCCTAGGTTGGAGTTGACTCCGTCCGCAGCGCAATGCGAACAAAACTGAAGAATATGTCGCCCTGTCTATCAGCTCCCGCGAACGGACACACAAATTCATCAATTTATTCCCTCATCTGGATGCTTAAACCATGGTTTATATTCCACATCTCGATGAACAAACACAAAGGGAACTAAAGGGCATCTCCAACGTCGATCATATCCTTAACGAACATGGGACCAATATGCAGACACGGATACGAGAGCCGGCCATCCAACCGTAAACACAAATGTCCGGAGACATTTCAAACGGAATTTAATGAAAATAAACAAGTTTGATGCATATCTAACCAAACAGAACGATTTTCATTCATACTTAGATAATTTTTATATAAAATCTGATGTTTTTCATCTAAAATTCTAAACCGAAGCAAATTCATTATATTTTGACATATTTCAACTAAACTGTACTCTAAATGACCTTGGACCCGTTCCCATGTCCGGCCGACCATGAGCGCCAGGAACTAAAGCTCCGCCTCCGCGGCCTGCAAGTGGCTAATTGGCCGACGATGATGATCCCGCCAAGCTTAGCTTCAATAAGAGGGGAGGAGTGGTGACCTTCTTGGGACCTGAGCACTGACAGTCTCCCATGCTCTACCATTCCTCGCTGCCGGTGGCGCCCGCAGATGTGTCGGCTTCGTCGTCGTGGCGGCGGGGCGCGACCGAGGAGCTGGTGATGTCATCCTCGTCCTTGTCGTAAACTTCATCCGCCGCCTCGTCTATCTCCTTAAAGGCGACTTCTAACTCGCCTGATAGACACGGTACTGCAGTGATCGCGGCTGATGTCACGGCAGAGCGGTAGGATTGGAGCAGCATCGCTTGCTCAACCACGTCCATGTCCGCCGCGATGCCCCTGCCGGCAGCGAGTTGCTCCTCCGTGTGCCCGTGCTCGTTGAGGAGGCGGAAGTTGTAGGCTTGGTCGGCCTATGCTTGCCGGAACGCGACCTCCCGCTATGCCAACACCATGTCGGTGTAGTGAGCACGGGCCTCACCCAGGGTGATTTTGTCATGCGTCGGCGACGATGATGGCGTTGGCTCGTCATCGGTCAACTCTTCCTTTGGGGCGTCCATAGCGCAGGCCTCCGGTGAGCTCATCCATCTGCCGGCCTGCCAGCCGGCCGCAATGGTGGTGATCTCCTTCTTCTGCTCGGATGAGAGGCTGTCCCAGAGGGCTTTAGAGCTCGAGAAGGCCATGGCGGGCATGGTCCCGAAAGGAGATAGGGTGCAGAGGAGGTTGGATGTAGCTGTTGCCGGGCCTCGAGTTTAAATAGCGGGCGGATGGCAGGGCAGGCGGTGAGGTAGTTAATGGTGGGCGACAGACTGATACGTCTCCATCGTATCTACTTTTCCAAACACTTTTGCTCTTATTTTGGACTCTAATTTGCATGATTTGAATGAAACTAACCCGGACTGACGTTGTTTTCAGCAGAACTACCATGGTCTTATTTTTGTGCAGAAAAAAAGTTCTCGGAATCGGACGAAACTTTGCGGAGATTTTTTATTGAATATATAAAAAATATAGGAATGAAGATCCACCGGAGGGGGCTACCAGTTGCTCACAAGGCAACAAGGCATGCCTACCCACCAGGGTGTGCCCTGATGCCTTGTGGGTCCCACAGGCGACCGTATGACCTAATTCCAAGCCTATAAATTTCGTTTTCTCAAGAGATAAAAAAGAAAAGAAGTTTCATCGCGTTTTATGGTATGGAGTCGCCGCCACCTTCTGTTCTTCATTGGGAGGGCTGTTCTGGAGTCCATTCGGGGCTCCGAAGAGGGGGATTCGTCGCCATCATCATCACCAACCCTTATTCATCAACAATTTCATGATGCTCACTGCCAGGAGTGAGTAATTCCTCTATAGGCTTGCTGGACGGTGATGGAGTTGGATGACATTTATCATGTAATCGAGTCAATTTGTTAAAGCTTGATCCCTAGTATCCACTATGTTCTGAGATTAATGTTGCTATGGCTTTTCTATGCTTAATTCTTGTCACTAGGGCCCGAGTGTCATGCTTCCAGATTTCAGCCCTCTATGCTTTCATGAATATATTTGAGTTATTATCCTATCCGATAGTTATATGCACTTGTTATTGTTCTGATCCGTAGACCCCAAAGTGACAATAGTTGGGATATTCTCCGATGATGACTGTCATTTGAGGAGTATGGATTTAAGGTATCAAATATGAGCTATTCAGATGCAGAGAAGGAAAACTGAGGGTTGCTTTTGGTCACTACCCGAAGACGTGCCCGAACACATCCTCCGACGTCTAAGGGCCCAAATTTGGTGTTTATGGTTGTAGATTCTCTAAGGTGTGGGTAGAAATATTCCCTTTTGCGAGTCGATGTGGCAGCCCATTTCACATATATAGGAAAAGGGTCGAAAGTATATTGAACAAGAGTTATTTACTAGCCTGGAGAAACATCATAACAAAATTACATCTCCCTCAAGCATTAACACAACACGTGCCTATTTGGTTCCTTCAATGACTCGATGAAAGCACATTTGCTCCTTTGGTGCTTCTAGTAATTAATGTCAACATACCTATTGTTGGACTAACACTTTTACCTAGTATATTTCAGACAAGTTCAACAGTGGCATGACAAGGACATGAGGATGTGGACCCCTTCAAAATACAAAGGATAAAGATTGGCAAAGCTTCAAGACTGTTCATTTTTGGTTTAGTGATCCAAGATCAAAGTGAGTCCATAGGAAGCCAATACTAATAAAAGGGGATGAGGTTTTGATCATGACACAATTGCTCAAGTGCTTTGTGATATTGCTCCAAAACCCTTGAATATTTCTCCACTTCCATCCTATCCAAAACCCTAAATATCCATCTTGGTCCCACCGAAACACTCCGACCCGGACCCACCGAGATGATATCATATACTGCCACATGCCAAGCCCTAATAATTCGGTGCAACCGAATCGGATCCCGGTCTCATCGAGATGGCCTGACCAAGTTTCTGTGATGAAGTCGTTTCATTTCGGAATCATCGAGATGAACCGATCAGAATTTCTAAAACGAGGTTTTTCCCGTCGTACTTCGGTCCCACCGAGTTAGTATGATCGGTCTCACCGAAAATCCTAATGGTCAAGTCTTTTGCACTAGTTGGTCTCACCGAGTTTTTCATGTCGTTGTCACCGAGTTGGGTCAAAGACTTGCAACGGTTGGATTTTTGGTGTTGCCTATTTATACCCCTCCACCACCACCTACACTCTATGAGAGCCATCAGAACAAACCACAACTTCCATTACTCATTTTCTGAGAAGAGAACCACCTACTCATGTGTTGAGATCAAGAGATGCCAATCCACCCATTTGAACCTTGATTTCTAGCCTTCCCCAAGTTGTTTTCCATTCAATCCCCTCTCCTACCAAAGCCAAATCCGTGGGAGAGTGTTAGAGTGTCGGGGAGACTATCATTTGAAGCACAAGAGCAAGGAGTTCATCATCAACAACATCATCTATTACCTTTTGGAGAGTGGTGTCTCCTAAATTGGTTAGGTGTCACTTGGGAGCCTTCAAGATTGTGGAGTTGAACCAAGGAGTTTGTAAGGGCAATGTCACATCCCTAGTTATGGTATGACCTAGACCAGCTAGCCATTTGTGCAACATGTTTAAATTCCATTTAAATTTGAAATGGGGATTTGTGAAAACCTCAGAATCATTTCTGGAAATGACCCAGATAAAAAAAATTCTCCAAAAAGGTCCAAGAAAATCTTCATGATGCTCTCTAAAAATATTGGACAGAGATAAAAATCAAACCAATATCTTTAGGAGCTCATAAGTATTTATTTTGGACATTTGGAATTAATCCAGTAATTATTTGTGTTGGATAAATATTTTATTATATATAAAATATTGTCCAATAATTCTGAATTGTGGTGAGGGGCTTTGGAGTGGTCCAACCAGTCCCTACTAAAATTTACAGAATAAAATAAAATGATTTAGTATTTTTATTAAATCAAAACAAATGTCAGAAAAATAGAAAAGAAAATAGGAAAAGGAAAAGGCTTACCTGGCCTTACCTGGCGGCCCAGCTGGCCAGCCCACCTGGCGGCCCAGCCCACCAGGGGCAGCCCCGTCTTCTACCTCTTGCCAGTAGGCAGAGGAGAAGCCGGGCACGACGCACGCCGCGGCCACGTCTTCCGCCACCTCCTGCTTCTCCCTCTCATCGCCTGGATCACCTGCGCGTCGCCACGCGCCGCCCCGTTTCCCCCTCACTCTCCCGTGCCCATTCTCTCCTCTCACTCGCTCTCTCTCACCGCGCCCGAACGCTGCCGTCACCGCCGTTCGCCATAGTCGCAGCCACCGCCCCGGCCTCGCCACACCGACGTGCCCACAAGCTCCGCGCCACCTTCCTCGTCCTCTCCGTCAAGCCAGGCAACTCCAGGCGCCTCGTATCGTCGTCACTGCCGTCGTCTTCTTCGTCAGCCACCCAAGGTCGCCGGCGACGTTCCGGCTACACCGAGCCTTCCCCGAGCTCGCCGACCCTGCCGTTGGATCCGCTGTGAGCCCCGCCGTCGAACCCCCCTCTTCCCTACCTCTCCGGCGCCCTCTAGCCCCTCTGCCGCTCGAGCCGAGCTCCGGCCGCCGCCGCGAGCTTCGCTCCGGCGAGCTCTGACCACCCCACGGTCTCCCGCGTGTCCCACTGGATGCGCGCGAGCCTGGGCTTCGCGTAGGTGGTCTCCGCCGCCCGAATGGTCACCGGAGCGACGAATCCGAGGCCCTCCATCGCGTCTGGCTTGCCGGCGTCAAGCCGTCGGCGGGTTTTGACCCCGCTGACCAGGAGGTTTGACCTCCCATGGGTCGCTGACATGTGGGGCCCGGCCCTATTAATTTTTAGTTAGGATTAGTTTAACAACTAATTTAACCTTGTTAACTAATTAGGTCACTGACGCGTGGGCCCAACCCCATTAACTAAGCCAGTTTAGGTTTAATTTAATTAGGATTAGCCACAGACACTGACGTGTGGACCCCACACGTCAGGTTTGACCTGGCCAGCCACCGTTGACCTGCTGACGGAAGCATGACGCAATGCTGACGCAGTTATTCTTTTCTGGAATTATTTTTAAACAGGAAATTCCAGAAAATGTTCAAAACTTCAAAAATTCATAGAAATTCAAAAGTAGCTCAGATTGAAATAATTTATATATGAAAAATGATCAGAAAAATTCAATCTATCCATCTGTACCATTTTCATGCATGACAAACCCACCTATACATGCTGTATATATGAAAACACACTTATGGCATATTTAAGGGCTTATTTTGGAGTTGCATTTGAACCCTTGGTTCAAATGGACCTCAACTAGATAAATGCTAGATGCATTAAATCAAACAACATCACATATTCATGCCATGATCATGCATCATATTGTTGCATATACTTGTGTTTGATTTTCGACACCGTTCCTTCTCGATAGGTCCTGCTCCGGAAAGTGTTCGGGAGCACCTATCAGTGGAGCAGTGCCCCCCCTATTGATCTACCAGGCAAGCAACCCCCCCTTGTTCATTCCGATACAATCCTACTCCCTCGCTCCTGCTCTCAGTTATTGCATTAGGACAACAACGATTCAACTGCTACTTTATGCTGCGGTAGTTGAACCCATTCCTCTTCATGACCTGTCATTGCCACAGTAAATAGTTAAAACCCACTAGCATGTGTAGGAGTTGATTTAGCCATGTTGTGTTCTTGCCATGCCATGCCTGCTATTGCTTAGAGTTGTGTCAGGTCTGATTCATCGGGAATGAATTGGAATGTTATGATATGTTCTGGTAATGAGAGTTAAGCATCTGAACATGTTTTGGTAAAGGTAGCGGTGAGAGGCCATGTAGGAGTACATGGTGGGTTGTCTCATTGGGACCGTCCTTAAGAACTTAGTTCTGTGTAAGTTGTCCAATGACTAGCTACTACCACACAATGGGCTCCGGGCGCTCCAAGCTCTCTCGGCTTATTAACCGCCTTGATCTCTGTCCAGGAGTTGCAAATAGTTTTTGGTGTTTGTAGGTAGTGCTATTTTTCTACCGAGTGGCACCCGGCAGGGTGGGCTCGGGACAGACTAGGCACAGGTGGCACGGTGTACCAAGTGGCACCCGGATGGTGGGCTTGGGAACCCTGCTCACATCGTTTGGGGCCGTGAGCGACACCCCGGACGGATCTCCTTGCGGATGGAACCCAAATAGGTGATAAACCTGGACTAGAGTCTTGCGTGGTTAGTTAGGTCGTGGCCGACACCCTCGCCAGGCTTCCGCTTGAAGGTTGCCGAGATACATGACGGGTATATGGTGATAAGTGGTGAGAGCGTGTGTGATGAAGTACACCCCTGCAGGGTTATCATGATCTATTCGAATAGCCGTGTCCTCGGTTATGGACTTCTTGGATGCTTACGTGGTACATAGACAACTTAAAGTGGATACTCTAAAATGCTCAAGATAAGTGTGAGTGCTATGGATGGCCTTCTCGTAGGAGAGACGGGGATGAATCCATAGTAGTGTATTGATGTGGTGATTAGTGGACTCGTGTGCGCCACCTCAAAAGAGTTACCAGCAGTCATAGTACAGGATAGCCACTGAGTCAAAGCTGGCTTGCTGCAACTAAACTCCACTTCACCTTCTTGATACAAATGCATGTATTATAGGATTTGATGTAAGTCTTGCTGAGTACCTTTGTACTCACGTTTGCTTTATTTATGTTTTTGCAGCTAGACTTCGGTCTTACTAGTTTACGTGGACTTCGACAAGTAGCTTGTACCTCAGCTACGATCTTGATCGGATGTTGTAGATAGTCAGGCTCTTCAGCCTTTTTCATTTGTAGTTGTCTGTACTCAGACATGTAATGCTTCCGCTTGTTGCTTGTATGCTCTGAATGATGGGTCATGTGACCCCTGTTTGTATTTAATGCTATGTGGTTCTTCTGAGCCTTTATCTATATGAGTTTGCGTTATGTTGTGATGCCATGTTGTACCTCACATACTTGCATGTTATGCGTACGTGTGACGTGTATTGCTATGTGTGGGATCCGACAATCTAGTTGTTTGTCCTTGGCAGCCTCTCTTATGGGTAAATGTAGTCTAGTGCTTCCTTGAGCCATAGTAGTCCGCTACAGCCCGGTTCACCGGAGTCCTGCTAGCCCAGCACTACTGTTCAGGACACTTGACTGGCCGGCATGTGTTTCACTTCATTCCTGTGTCTGTCCCTTCGGGGAAATGTCACGCGGTGACATCCGGAGTCCTGCCTAGCCTGCTACAGCCCGGGTTACCGGAGTCCTGTTAGCCCAGTGCTACAGCTCGGATTCACACGCTGCTGACCGACATGCTCGAAGTTGATTCATGTATGCCTGTCCCCATGGGTTAGTGCCGCTTAGGGTTCACGACTAGCCATGTCGGCCCGGGTTCTCTGTCATATGGATGCTGGCGACACTATCATATACGTGAGCCAAAAGGCGCAAACGGTCCCGGGCCATGGTAAGGCGACACCCGTGGGAATACCGTGCGTGAGGCCGCAAAGTGATATGAGGTGTTACATGCTAGATCGGTGTGACTTAGAATCAGGGTCCCGACAGCTTTGGTATCAGAGCCTGACTGCCTGTAGGATTTCCGAGCCAACCTGGTTGAAGTTGAGTCTAGAAATTCTTTAGTTATGTAGGGGAATTGATTGTGGAAGGGAACATAAGGCTCTTTTTACTCCTTATACCTCATGCCTTCTGATCTGAGTCATCCTATCTTTCCTACGGGGTTAAGGAACTAGGCTTTCTCTTCCGTCTATCAAGATCACGTGTTACTACTCCATAGTCTCTAAAGTTTGGTTGGTCTGAGTCATATCCCAGTTTGAGTACCTCCGGTGTAACCTATTTAACAATATCTCAGAACCTTGAGTGATGATGTTGAGTATGGTGCTACTCCATCTTTTGCAGAATGTCTCATTTCGAGCATTTTACTGTCGTTATGCTGCCGGAATTGTCCTAGGAGTTCAAGAGATAGTATTTTCCTCGTACTATATTCTACATCCTTATGATGATGCTGAATCCATCCTTGTTTCCTTGGTTGGTTCTTCAGGATGTTGCCGGTTAACCGAAGTTCTGTTGCTCGTATCCGGAACCACGGAGATGGTAGGGATGAGGATCCTCCCGACCAGTCTTCGTTGGCAGCGTTCATGTTAGAGGTTGAGAAGAACAAGCGAGAGTCCAACCGCTTGTTAGCACGTATTGAGGAGAACACCTCCCATCAGCACCAAGAGTTTGTGGTCATCCATGACTTCATCGGTCTGAAACCACCTACCTTCCATCATTCCATTGAACCACTCGATGCAGATGACTGGCTACGTAGTATCACACACAAGCTGCGTTCTGTGAACGTAGCTGAAGGTGACAAGGTCACCTATGCTGCTTATCACCTGGAAGGTCCTGCTAGTATTTGGTGGCAGAACTATGAGGCTATGCTTCCAGCTGGCCAGAAAACCACCTGGAGAGATTTCACTGAGGCTTTTCGCGAGCATCACATTCCTGAAGCTCCCATCGATCGCAAGAGAGAAGAGTTCTGTAGTTTCACCCAGGGTAAGATGGCTGTTGATGCTTACAGTAGAGAGTTTGAGAACCTCGCCCGCTATGCTACAGAAGAAGTGTCCACGGACGCCAAGAAGCAGGCTAGGTTCCGGAAGGGTCTCAACCCCAAGTTGCATCGTGATCTCCACTTGCATCATTGCAATACATTCCAGGCTCTTGTGAACAAGGCCATTAACGCAGAAACAGCTCAACTCACTTACGAGGAGTCTCGTAAGCACACCCGAGATTTGGGTTCTTCTTCCGATTCTACTTCGCAGAAGTGCCGGATTTGGGTTCCGAACTCCGCTCTTCCACCCGGATATTCACCGAGGCCATCTTATGTGGAGCCTCACCCAGTTCAGTTACATACTCCACCCAGGCCTATTGGTAGACCGCTTGTCAATGCGGGTCCACGTCCTACTTCAGGGACTTGTTTCACATGCGGAGAGCCAGGACACTATGCACGTGACTGCTCTCAAACCAACTATGCTCCACCCCAGCCTGAGAAGTCTGTTGGCCGTGGTAAGCCATCACGCAATATGATTAGTGTCAAGTCATCTCCCACTGAACGTGGATGTGTGCATCACATCTCAGCTAAAGACACTCATGATGATCCGGATGTCGTTCTTGGTACACTCCTTGTCAACTGTCATCCAGCTTCGGTTCTGTTTGATACCGGAGCATCTCATTCCTTCATTTCCGAAAGTTATGCCAGCTTGCACAACATATCCTTCTGTGATATGCCCTCTCCACTAGTAATTCAAACTCCTGGATCCAAATGGCAAACTTCTAGTGTAAGCCATGGTAATGAAATCCTTGTTGACAGACTTGTATTCCTTGCGTCACTTATAGCCCTCAAGTCTATGGATATTAACATCATCTTGGGTATGGACTGGATGAAAGCTCATTATGCCAAGATTGATTGTTACACTAGGTCTGTTCAGCTTACACACCCATCTGGCAAGATAGTCACTGTCTCCACCAGAGTGGCAAAGCGTCAGCTCTATTCTCTTAATGCCAACCCTCTTCCTGACCTTGAAGATATCCCGGTAGTCCGTGACTTTCCGGATGTTTTTCCAGAGGAACTGCCAGGTATTCCACCTGACAGAGATGTAGAATTTGTCATAGATCTTATCCCAGGAACCGCTCCAATCTCTAGGAGACCTTACAAGATGGCACCCTTAGAACTAGCTGAGCTTAAGAAACAACTCGATGAATCCTTGCAAAAGGGTTTCATCTGTCCTAGTTCTTCTCCCTGGGCTTGCCCCGTTCTCTTCGTCAAGAAGAAGGATGGTACGGACCGGATGGTTGTAGATTATCGTCCCGTTAATTTGGTCACGATAAAGAACAAGTATCCGCTCCCCAGGATCAACGACCTGTATGATCAGCTCGCTAGATCCTCAGTCTTTTCCAAGATGGATTTGAGGTTAGGCTACCACCAAATCAAGATCAGAAATGGGGACATTCCTAAGACGGCTTTTGTCACTCGTTATGGTCAGTACGAGTACACCGTCATGTCGTTTGGTCTAACCAACGCTCCAGCTACTTTCTCCCGCTTGATGAACTCGATCTTCATGGAGTACTTAGATAAGTTCGTTGTGGTTTATCTCGATGATATCCTTATTTAATCAAAGAACAAGGAAGATCATGCCGAACATCTTAGACTTGTGCTAGAAAAACTCAGAGAGCACCGCCTTTATGCCAAGTTCTCCAAGTGCGAATTTTGGTTGCCAGAAGTGACCTATCTCGGCCACGTAATCTCTGGTAAGGGCATTACTGTCAATCCCAAAAGATTTCAGGCCGTTCTTGATTGGACTCCGCCTGAAACAGTTAAGCAAGTTAGGAGTTTCCTTGGTCTAGCCATTTATTGTCGCCGCTTCGTTGAGAACTTCTCCAAAGTGGCCAAACCTCTCACGAAACTTCTCAAGAAAGATAAAAAGTTTGAGTGGTCCCCACAGTGTGAGCACAGTTTTCAGGAACTGAAAAGACGCCTGACTTCTGCTCCCATACTTGCGCCACCGGATTTCACTAAGGACTTTGTTATCTATTGTGATGCCTCACGACAGGGACTAGGTTGCATTCTTATGCAAGATCGCCATGTGATTGCCTATGCATCTCGACAGTTGCATCCACATGAGGAGAATTATCCTACACATGATCTAGAGCTTGCAGCCGTAGTCTATGCACTTAAAACATGGAGACATTACCTTCTTGGTAAACGTTGCGAGATTTACACCGATCACCAGAGTCTCAAATATATCTTCACCCAACCAGATTTGAACCTTAGGCAAAGACGTTGGCTGGAGTTGATCTCAGATTACGACTTAGGGATTACCTACACCCCAGGCAAGGGGAATGTCATGGCTGATGCGCTAAGTCGTAAGTCCTATTGCAACAATCTCATGTTGCAGCAGGGCCAACCACTTCTCCATGAGGAATTATGTAAGCTTAACCTCCACCTTGCTCCTCACGGATTCCTTTCTACCTTGGTGGCGAAACCTATTCTTGTGGATCAAATCATCTCTGCTCAGAAGCAGGATACGGGAATTTCCCGGATCAAGAGAAACATTAACAAAGGAGTTGGTGGTAGTTTCTCTATAGATGATCGTGGTGTTGTTTTCTTTGAGAGTCGCTTGGTGGTTCCAAAGAATCAACATCTTCGACAATTAATCCTTAAGGAGGCGCATGAATCTCCTCTCACGATTCATCCCGGTAGTACTAAGATGTATCAGGACCTACGCCAGAGGTTCTGGTGGACTAGGATGAAGAGAGAAATTGCTCAGTTTATTGCTAACTGTGATGTCTGTCGTCGCGTGAAGGCAGAGCATCAGAGACCTGCTGGCACCCTTCAACCTTTAGCTATTCCTGAGTGGAAATGGGATAAAGTTGGTATGGACTTCATCACCGGCTTTCCCAAGACCAAGAAAGGGAATAATGCTATCTTCGTAGTCATTGATCGTCTTTCCAAAGTGGCTCACTTCCTACCTGTTCGAGAGAGTATCACTGCTAGTTAGCTCGCTGACTTATATATTTCTCGAATAGTATCACTTCATGGTGTTCCACTAGAGATCAATTCAGACCGTGGTAGTCTTTTCACTTCTCATTTCTGGGAGAGTTTCCAAACTGCCATGGGCACCCATCTTTCCTTCAGTACCGCTTTCCACCCTCAATCAAGTGGTCAGGTGGAAAGGGTCAACCAGATTCTTGAAGACATGCTTAGAGCTTGTGTTATCTCATTCGGTATGGATTGGGAGAAGTGTCTTCCCTTCGCCGAGTTTGCTTATAACAATAGCTACCAATCCAGCCTCAAGAAAGCTCCTTTTGAGGTTCTGTATGGACGAAGATGTCGAACACCTTTGAACTGGTCAGAAACCGGTGAAAGACAATTCTTTGGACCGGATATGATCCAGGAGGCAGAAGAGCAAGTTCGCATCATTCGTGAGAATTTGAAAACAGCCCAATCTCGTCAAAAGAGCCAGTATGACCGTAGTCATAAGGAAGTGGCTTATGAAGTTGGCGACAAAGCTTACCTTCGGGTTACCCCTTTGAAGGGTACCCATCGATTCGGTATCAAGGGCAAGTTGGCTCCTCGTTACATTGGTCCTTTTCGCATTCTCGCTAAACGAGGAGAGGTTGCCTACCAGTTGGAACTACCACCACATCTTTCTCGAGTTCATGATGTGTTCCACGTCTCTCAACTCAGGCGTTGCTTCTCGGATCCCATCCGCGGAGTGGACCACGAAACGCTTGATCTCCAAGATAACCTCACTTATCGAGAGTACCCTGTTTGCATCCTTGATCAAGCAGAGCGTGTCACCCGACGTCATAACATCAAGTTTCTCAAGGTTCAGCGGTCTCATCATTCCGAGAGAGAAGCTACTTGGGAGCGTGAAGATCGTCTTCGACTTGAGTACCCCACTTTCTTTCCGCTGACTCCTGAATCTCGGGACGAGATTTCTTCGAGTGGGGGCGAGTTGTCACATCCCTAGTTCTGGTATGACCTAGACCAGCTAGCCATTTGTGCATCATGTTTAAATTCCATTTAAATTTGAAATGGGGATTTGTGAAAACCTCAGAATCATTTCTGGAAATGACCCAGATAAAAAAAATTCTCCAAAAAGGTCCAAGAATATGTTCATGATGCTCTCTAAAAATATTGGACAGAGATAAAAATCAAACCAATATCTTTAGGAGCTCATAAGTATTTATTTGGGGCATTTGGAATTAATCCAGTAATTATTTGCATTGGATAAATATTTTATTATATATAAAATATTGTCCAATAATTCTGAATTGCGGTGAGGGGCTTTGGAGTGGTCCAACCAGTCCCTACTAAAAATTTACAGAATAAAATAAAATGATTTAGTATTTTTATTAAATCAAAACAAATGTCAGAAAAATAGAAAAGAAAACAGGAAAAGGAAAAGGCTTACCTGGCCTTACCTGGCGGCCCAGCTGGCCAGCCCACCTGGCGGCCCAGCCCACCAGGGGCAGCCCCGTCTTCTACCTCTTGCCAGTAGGCAGAGGAGAAGCCGGGCACGACGCACGCCGTGGCCACGTCTTCCGCCACCTCCTGCTTCTCCCTCTCATCGCCTGGATCACCCGCGCGTCGCCACGCGCCGACCCGTTTCCCCCTCACTCTCCCGTGCCCATTCTCTCCTCTCGCTCGCTCTCTCTCACCGCACCCGAATGCTGCCGTCACCGCAGTTCGCCATAGTCGCAGCCACCGCCCCGGCCTCACCCCACCGACGTGCCCACAAGCTCCGCGCCACCTTCCTTGTCCTCTCCGTCAAGCCAGGCAACTCCGGGCGCCCCGTAGCGTCGTCACCGCCGTCGTCTTCTTCGTCAGCCACCCGAGATCGCCGGCGACGTTCCGGCTACACCGAGCCTTCCCCGAGCTCGCCGACCCCGCCGTTGGATCCGCTGTGAGCCCCGCCATCGAACCCCCCTCTTCCCTACCTCTCTGGTGCCCTCTAGCCCATCTGCCGCTCGAGCCGAGCTCCGGCCGCCGTCGCGAGCTTCGCTCCGGCGAGCTCTGACCACCCCACGGTCTCCCGCGTGTCCCACTGGATGCGCGCGAGCCTGGGCTTCGCGTAGGTGGTCTCCGCCGCCCGAATGGTCGCCGGTGCGACGAATCCGAGGCCCTCCGTCGCGTCTGGCTCGCCGGCGTCAAGCCGTCGGCGGGTTTTGACCCCGCTGACCAGGAGGTTTGACCTCCCATGGGTCGCTGACATGTGGGGCCCGGCCCTATTAATTTTTAGTTAGGATTAGTTTAACAACTAATTTAACCCTGTTAACTAATTAGGTCACTGACGCATGGGCCCAACCCCATTAACTAAGCCAGTTTAGGTTTAATTTAATTAGGATTAGCCACAGACACTGACGTGTGGACCCCACACGTCAGGTTTGACCTGGCCAGCCACCGTTGACCTGCTGACGGAAGCATGACGCAATGCTGACGCAGTTATTCTTTTCTGGAATTATTTTTAAACAGGAAATTCCAGAAAATGTTCAAAACTTCAAAAATTCATAGAAATTCAAAAGTAGCTCAGATTGAAATAATTTATATATGAAAAATGATCAGAAAAATTCAATCTATCCATCTGTACCATTTTCATGCATGACAAACCCACCTATACATGCTGTATATATGAAAACACACTTATGGCATATTTAAGGGCTTATTTTGGAGTTGCATTTGAACCCTTGGTTCAAATGGACCTCAACTAGATAAATGCTAGATGCATTAAATCAAACAACATCACATATTCATGCCATGATCATGCATCATATTGTTGCATATACTTGTGTTTGATTTTCGACACCGTTCCTTCTCGATAGGTCCTGCTCCGGAAAGTGTTCGGGAGCACCTATCAGTGGAGCAGTGCCCCCCCTATTGATCTACCAGGCAAGCAACCCCCCCTTGTTCATTCCGATACAATCCTACTCCCTCGCTCCTGCTCTCAGTTATTGCATTAGGACAACAACGATTCAACTGCTACTTTATGCTGCGGTAGTTGAACCCATTCCTCTTCATGACCTGTCATTGCCACAGTAAATAGTTAAAACCCACTAGCATGTGTAGGAGTTGATTTAGCCATGTTGTGTTCTTGCCATGCCATGCCTGCTATTGCTTAGAGTTGTGTCAGGTCTGATTCATCGGGAATGAATTGGAATGTTATGATATGTTCTGGTAATGAGAGTTAAGCATCTGAACATGTTTTGGTAAAGGTAGCGGTGAGAGGCCATGTAGGAGTACATGGTGGGTTGTCTCATTGGGACCGTCCTTAAGAACTTAGTTCTGTGTAAGTTGTCCAATGACTAGCTACTACCACACAATGGGCTCCGGGCGCTCCAAGCTCTCTCGGCTTATTAACCGCCTTGATCTCTGTCCAGGAGTTGCAAATAGTTTTTGGTGTTTGTAGGTAGTGCTATTTTTCTACCGAGTGGCACCCGGCAGGGTGGGCTCGGGACAGACTAGGCACAGGTGGCACGGTGTACCAAGTGGCACCCGGATGGTGGGCTTGGGAACCCTGCTCACATCGTTTGGGGCCGTGAGCGACACCCCGGACGGATCTCCTTGCGGATGGAACCCAAATAGGTGATAAACCTGGACTAGAGTCTTGCGTGGTTAGTTAGGTCGTGGCCGACACCCTCGCCAGGCTTCCGCTTGAAGGTTGCCGAGATACATGACGGGTATATGGTGATAAGTGGTGAGAGCGTGTGTGATGAAGTACACCCCTGCAGGGTTATCATGATCTATTCGAATAGCCGTGTCCTCGGTTATGGACTTCTTGGATGCTTACGTGGTACATAGACAACTTAAAGTGGATACTCTAAAATGCTCAAGATAAGTGTGAGTGCTATGGATGGCCTTCTCGTAGGAGAGACGGGGATGAATCCATAGTAGTGTATTGATGTGGTGATTAGTGGACTCGTGTGCGCCACCTCAAAAGAGTTACCAGCAGTCATAGTACAGGATAGCCACTGAGTCAAAGCTGGCTTGCTGCAACTAAACTCCACTTCACCTTCTTGATACAAATGCATGTATTATAGGATTTGATGTAAGTCTTGCTGAGTACCTTTGTACTCACGTTTGCTTTATTTATGTTTTTGCAGCTAGACTTCGGTCTTACTAGTTTACGTGGACTTCGACAAGTAGCTTGTACCTCAGCTACGATCTTGATCGGATGTTGTAGATAGTCAGGCTCTTCAGCCTTTTTCATTTGTAGTTGTCTGTACTCAGACATGTAATGCTTCCGCTTGTTGCTTGTATGCTCTGAATGATGGGTCATGTGACCCCTGTTTGTATTTAATGCTATGTGGTTCTTCTGAGCCTTTATCTATATGAGTTTGCGTTATGTTGTGATGCCATGTTGTACCTCACATACTTGCATGTTATGCGTACGTGTGACGTGTATTGCTATGTGTGGGATCCGACAATCTAGTTGTTTGTCCTTGGCAGCCTCTCTTATGGGGAAATGTAGTCTAGTGCTTCCTTGAGCCATAGTAGTCCGCTACAGCCCGGTTCACCGGAGTCCTGCTAGCCCAGCACTACTGTTCAGGACACTTGACTGGCCGGCATGTGTTTCACTTCGTTCCTGTGTCTGTCCCTTCGGGGAAATGTCACGCGGTGACATCCGGAGTCCTGCCTAGCCTGCTATAGCCCGGGTTACCGGAGTCCTGTTAGCCTAGTGCTACAGCCCAGATTCACACGCTGCTGACCGACATGCTCGAAGTTGATTCATGTATGCCTGTCCCCATGGGTTAGTGCCGCTTAGGGTTCATGACTAGCAAGGTTTACACAAAGAGGGAGAATACCGGCAGCTAGAATTCTGGACCTAAAAGAGCTATGTCAGAGATACCTATTCTACACATCTCCAAATGAGCTGAAATTTCACGGCGAATTATTTTGGAATATATAAAAAATATTGGAAAAATAAAGGCCAGAGGGGAGCTACCCAGGTGCCCACTAGGCACCAGGGCGCGCCACCCCCTCCAGGCGCGCCCTGGTAAGTAGTGGGCCCCCTATCCCACCTCAGGTACCTATCTTCTGGTACATAAGGTCTTTTGACATAGAAAAAATAAGGAGAGGACTTTCGGGATGGAGCGCCGCCATCTCGAGGCGGAACTTGGGCAGGAGCACTTTTGCTCTCTGGCAGAGCGATTCCGCCGGGGATACTTCCCTCCGGGAGGGGGAAATCAAGCCATCATCATCAACAACAACACTCCCACCTTGGGACGATTAATCTTCACCAACACCATCTCATCTCAAAACCCTATTTCATCTCTTGTGTTCAATCTTGTGCCAAAACCTTAGATTGGTAGTTGTGGGTGACTAGTAGTGTTGATTACATCTTGTAGTTGATGCTAGTTGGTTTATTTGATGGAAGATTATACGTTCAGATCCATTATGATATTTATTACTCCTGTGATCTTGGGCATGAATATTATTTGTGAGTAGTTAATTTTGTTCTTGAGGACATGGGAGAAGTCTCATCATAAGTAATCATGTGAATTTGGTATTCGTTCGATATTTTGATGATATGTATGTTGTGATTCCCTTAGTGGTGTTATGTGAACGTCGACTACATGACACTTCGCCATCTTCGGGCCTAAGGGAATGCATTATGGAGTAGTTATTATATGATGGGTTGCTAGAGTGATAGAAACTTAAACCCTAGTTTATGCGCTATTTCGTAAGGGGTTGATTTGGATCATATGTTTAATGATATGGTTAGTTTCTATCTTAATTCTTTTTTCGTAGTTGCGGATGCTTGCGAGAGGAGTTAGTCATAAGTGGGAGGCTTGTTCACGTAAGAACAGCACCCAAGCATCGGTCAACCCACATATCAAATTATCAAAGTAGCAAACGTGAATCAAACCAACATGATGAAAGTGACTAGATGAAATTCTCGTGTGCCCTCAAGAACGATTTGCTTACTATAAGAGATTGTTTGGCTTGTACTTTGCCACAAAAAGGATTGGGCTACCTTGCTGCACCTATTTTTACTATTGCCACTTGTTACTTGTTACAAGTTATCTTGCTATCAAACTACCTGTTACCGACAATTTCAGTGCTTGCAGAAATTACCTTGCTGAAAACCGCTTGTCATTTCCTTCCGCTCCTCGTTGGGTTTGACACTCTAACTTATCGAAAGGACTATGATTGATCCCCTATACTTGTGGGTCATCAAGACTCTTTTTTGGCGCCGTTTTCCGGGGAGTGAAGCGCTCTTGGTAAGTGGAAATTTGTAAGGAAAAATTTATATTACGTGCTGAAATTTACTGTTACTCGCTACTATGGAAAACAATCCTTTGAGGGGTTTGTTCAGGGTATCTTCACCCCTACCAGAACCACAAAGAGTTTTTCCTCAACCTACTGCACCTACTGAAAATATTGGTTATGAAATTCCTTCGGGTATGATAGAGAAACTGCTAGCTAACCCTAATGCAGGAGATGGAACGAAACATCCTGATATGCATTTGATATATGTGGACAAAATTTGTGGATTGTTTAAGCTTGCAGGTTTACCAAGAGATGAAGTTAAGAAGAAGGTTTTTCCTTTATCTTTGGGGGGAGCATTTACATGGTATATGATATGTGATGATACTAGAGCATGGGATTGGAATCGATTGAAATTGGAATTTCACCAAAAGTTTTATCCTATGCATATAGTGTTGGGGAACGTAGTAATTTCAAAAAAATTCCTACGCACACGCAAGATCATGGTGATGCACAACAACGAGAGGGGAGAGTGTTGTCCACGTACCCTCGTAGACCGAAAGCGGAAGCGTTAGCACAACGTGGTTGATGTAGTCGTACGTCTTCACGATCCGACCGATCAAGTACCGAACGTACGGCACCTCCGAGTTCAGCACATGTTCAGCCCGATGACGTCCCTCAAACTCCGATCTAGCTGAGTGTTGAGGGAGAGTTTCGTCAGCATGATGGCGTGGTGACGATGTTGATGTTCTACCGACGCAGGGCTTCGCCTAAGCACCGCTACAACAATATCGAGGTGGACTATGGTGGAGGGGGGCACCGCACACGGCTAAAAGATCAAACGATCAATTGTTGTGTCTATGGGGTGCCCCCCTGCCCCCGTATATAAAGGAGCAAGGGGGGTGTGGCCGGTCAGGGAGAGGGTGTGCCAGGAGGAGTCCTACTCCCACCGGGAGTAGGACTCCCCCCTTTCCTAGTTGGAATATGATTCGGGAGGGGGAAAGAGGAGGGAAAGAAGGAAGGGGGGGCACCGCCCCCTCTCCTTGTCCTATTCGGACTAGGGGGGAGGGGCGTGCGGCCCAGCCCTGGCCGCCTCTCCTCTTCTCCGTAAAGGCCCACTAAGGCCCATTTACCTCCCGGGGGGTTCCGGTAACCTCCCGGTACTCCGGTAAAATCCCGATTTCATCCGGAACACTTCCGATATCCAAACATAGGCTTCCAATATATCAGTCTTCATGTCTCGACCATTTTGAGACTCCTCGTCATGTCCGAGATCACATTCGGGACTCCGAACAACCTTCGGTACATCAAATCATATAAACTCATAATATAACCGTCATCGAAACTTTAAGCGTGCGGACCCTACGGGTTCGAGAACTATGTAGACATGACTGAGACACGTCTCCGGTCAATAACCAATAGCGGAACCTGGATGCTCATATTGGCTCCTACATATTCTATGAAGATCTTTATCGGTTAGACCGCATAACAACATACGTTGTTCCCTTTGTCATCGGTATGTTACTTGCCCGAGATTCGATCGTCGGTATCTCAATACCTAGTTCAATCTTCTTACCGGCAAGTCTCTTTACTTGTTCCGTGATACATCATCCCACAACTAACTCATTAGTTACAATGCTTGCAAGGCTTAAGTGATGTGCATTACCGAGAGGGCCCATAGATACCTCTCCGACAATCGGAGTGACAAATCCTAATCTCGAAATACGCCAACCCAACAAGTACCTCGGAGACACCTGTAGAGCACCTTTATAATCACCCAGTTACGTTGTGATGTTTGATAGCACACAAAGTGTTCCTCCGGTAAACGGAAGTTGCATAATCTCATAGTCATAGGAACATGTATAAGTTATCAAGAAAGCAATAGCTACAAACTAAACGATCAAGTGCTAAGCTAACAGAATGGGTTATGTCAATCACATCATTCTCCTAATGATGTGACCCCGTTAATCAAATGACAACTCATGTCTATGGTTAGGAAACATAACCATCTTTGATCAACGAGCTAGTCAAGTAGAGGCATACTAGTGACACTCATTTTGTCTATGTATTCACACATGTAATATGTTTCCGGTTAATATAGTTCTAGCATGAATAGTAAACATTTATCATGATATAAGGAAATAAATAATAACTTTATTATTGACTCTAGGGCATATTTCCTTCATATAGTTCATCGTGATCGAAATTTTATATATATAGCCCCGTGAAGGAGAAAGTATTGCTCTAGCTTGGGGGAGGCTTAAATCAATGTTATATTCATGCCCCAATCATGAGCTCTCAAGAGAAATTATTATACAGAATTTTTATGCTCGGCTTTCTCATAATGATCGACCCATCACCACTGTAGGATGCTGCTAACGCGACACTACGACCAGAGACCCTTCGACGAAACTGTGTGCGATGCAATAATCGCAAATGGTGGTGTAAAAACCATAAAAAAGGTGCAAAACATTTGCGATGACAGATGCATCAAACACAGTTCAAATTTTAGTTGTGTGTGCGATGCAGGGCATACGGTTCATTTCAATTAACTATTTTGCGAACCTGAACCTCAAGAATAGCGAAATACCAGTAGCAATCCAGGCTGAAATTATATACCCCAAAATGAATAAGTGAACAGCACCGCACACTCGTCCACCATACCTTCCTGCATGAAGGAAATATGCCCTAGAGGCAATAATAAAGTTGTTATTTATATTTCCTTATATCATGATAAATGTTTATTATTCATGCTAGAATTGTATTAACCGGAAACTTAGTATATGTGTGAATACATAGACAAACAGAGTGTCACTAGTATGCCTCTACTTGACTAGCTCGTTAATCAAAGATGGTTAAGTTTCCTAGCCATAGACATGAGTTGTCATTTGATGAACGGGATCACATCATTAGAGAATGATGTGATTGACTTGACCCATCCATTAGCTTAGCACTATGATCGTTTAGTTTATTGCTATTGCTTTCTGCATAACTTATACATGTTCCTATGACTATGAGATTATGCAACTCCCGAATACCGGAGGAACACTTAGTGTGCTATCAAACATCACAATGTAACTAGGTGATTATAAAGATGCTCCACAGGTGTCTCCGATGGTGTTTGTTGAGTTGGCATAGATCAAGATTAGGATTTGTCACTCCGATAGTCGGAGAGGTATCTCTGGGCCCTCTCGGTAATACACATCACTATAAGCCTTGCAAGCAATGTGACTAATAAGTAATTGCGGGATGTTGCAGTACGAAACGAGTAAAGAGACTTGTCGGTAACGAGATTGAAATAGGTATGATGATACCGACGATCGAATCTCGGGCAAGTAACATATTGATGACAAAGGGAACAACGCATGTTGTTATGCGGTTCGACCGATAAATATCTTCGTAGAATATGTAGGAGCCAATATGGGCATCCAGGTTCCGCTATTGGTTATTGACCAGAGAGATGTCTCAGTCATGTCTACATAGTTCTCAAATCCGTAGGGTCCGTGCTTAACGTTCGTTGACGATATATTATTATATGAGTTATGTATGTTGGTGACCGAATGTTGTTCGGAGTCCCGGATGAGATCACGGACATGAAGAGGAACCCCGGAATGGTCCGGATATAAAGATTGATATATGGGATAATAGTGTTTGGTCTCTGGAAGGGTTTCGGAATTCACCGGAAGGGGTTCCGGATGTTTCTCGAAATGTTTGGGTATGAGAACACTTTATTTGGGCCAAAGGGGATAGCCCACAAGGTTTTTGGAAAGCGCAAAAGGAAGTTTTGCAGAGTCTAGGGGCCAGACGCCAGGGTCCCTGGCACCTGGGTCCAGACGCCAGGAACCCTGGTGTCTGGTCCTGGAGTCCGAGAAGGACTCTTGCCTTTCGGGTGAAACCGACTTTGTGTTGGCTTTTACTCCAAGTTTCGACCCCAAGGCTCAACATATAAATAGAGGGGTAGGGATAGCACCCAAGACACATCAAGAAACACCAAGCCGTGTGGCGGCAACCCCGTCCCCTCTAGTTTATCCTCCGTCATAGTTTTGGTAGTGCTTAGGCGAAGCCCTGCGGAGATTGTTCTTCACCAACACCGTCACCATGCTGTCATGCTGCCGGACCTCATCTACTACTTGGCCCTCTTGCTAGATCAAGAAGGCGAGGACGTCATCGGGCTGAATGTGTGCTGAATGCGGAGGTGCCGTACGTTCGATACTTGATCGGGACGGATTTTGAAGGTGTACGACTACATCAACTGCGTTGATAAGCGCTTCCGCTTTCGGTCTACGGGGGTATGTAGACACACTCCCTCCTCTCATTGCTATGCATCTCCTAGATAGATCTTGCGTGATCGTAGGAATTTTTTTTGAAATGCTGCGTTCCCCATCAGTGGCATCCGAGCCGGGTCTATGCGTAGATGTTATATGCACGAGTAGAACACAAAGGAGTTGTGGGTGTGGGTATATACATATTGCTTTCCGCTAGTTGTTTCTTGATTCGGCGGTATTGTTGGATGAAGCGGCCCGGAGCGACATTACATGACCGCGTTCATGAGACTGGTTCTACCGACGTGCTTTGCACACAGGTGGCTGGTGGGTGTCAGTTTCTCCAACTTTAGTTGAATCGGATTCAATTAACAAGGTTCTTTATGAAGATAAAAAACAATCACTATACCGTGTTGTGGTTTTTGATGCGTAGGTAAGAACGGTTCTTGCTAAGCCCGTAGCAGCCACGTAAAACTTGCAACAACAAAGTAGAGGACGTCTAACTTGTTTTTGCAGGGCATGTTGTGATGTGATATGGTCTAGACGTGATTATATAAATTGTTGTATGAGATGATCATGTTTCGTAACACGGTTATCGGCAACTAGCAGGAGCCATATGGTTGTCGCTTTATTGTATGAAATGCAACCGCCATGCAATTGCTTTACTTTATCACTAAGCGGTAGCAATAGTCATGGAAGCAATAGTTGGCGAGACGACAACGATGCTACGATGGAGATCAAGGTGTCAAGACGGTGACGATGGTGATCATGACGGTGCTTTGGAGATGGTGATCAAAGGCACAAGATGATGATGGCCATATCATATCACTTATATTGATTGCATGTGATGTTTATCCTTTATGCATCTTATTTTTCTTAGTACGTCGATAGCATTATAAGATGATCTCTCACTAAATTTCAAGGTATAAGTGTTCTCCTTGAGTATGCACCGTTGCTACAGTTCGTCATGCCGAGACACCACGTGATGATCAGGTGTGATAAGCTCTACGTTCACATACAACAGGTGCAAGCCAGTTTTGCACAAGCAGAATACTCGGGTTAAACTTGACGAGCCTAGCATATGCAGATATGGCCTCGGAACACTAAAACCGAAAGGTCAAGCGTGAATCATATAGTAGATATGATCAACATAGTGATGTTCACCATTGAAAACTACTCCATCTTACGTGATGATCGGACATGGTTTAGTTGATATGGATCACATGATCACTTAGATGATTAGAGGGATGTCTATCTAAGTGGGAGTTCTTAAGTAATATGATTAATTGAACTTTAATTTATCATGAAATTAGTACCTGATAGTATTTTGCATGTCTATGTTGTTGTAGATAAATGGCCTGTGATGTTGTTCTGTTGAATTTTAATGCGTTCCTAGAGAAAGCTAAGTTGAAAGATGATGGTAGCAACTACACGGACCGGGTCCATCACTTGAGGATTATCCTCATTGCTGCACAGAAGAATTACGTCCTGGAAGCTCCGCTAGGTGCCAAACCCGCTCCAGGAGCAACTCCAGATGTTATGAACACCTGGCAGAGCAAAGCTGATGACTACTCGATAGTTCAGTGTGCCATGCTTTACGGCTTAGAACCGGGACTTCAACGACGTTTTGAACGTCATGGAGCATATGAGATGTTCCAGGAGTTGAAGTTAATATTTCAAGCAAATGCCCGGATTGAGAGATATGAAGTCTCCAATAAGTTCTACAGCTGCAAAATGGAGGAGAATAGTTCTATCAGTGAGCACATACTCAGAATGTCTGGGTACCACAATCACTTGACTCAGCTGGGAGTTAATCTTCCAGTTGATAGTGTCATTGACAGAGTTCTTCAATCACTGCCACCAAGCTACTAAAGCTTCATGATGAACTATAATATGCAAGGGATGGATTAGACAATTCCCGAGCTCTTCGCGATGCTAAAGGTTGCAGAGGTAGAAATCAAGAAAGAGCATCAAGTGTTGATGGTCAACAAGACCACCAGTTTCAAGAAGAAGGGCAAAGGGAAGAAGGGGAACTTCAAGAAGAACGGCAAGCAAGTTACTTGTTGGGGATATGACTACCAGGCATGACCCGCCCAGGAGGGGCCGGGTTAATTACAATGGAGGGTTACTTAAAAGAAGCCCGAAGAGTATACAAGGTGACAGTTTACGATAAGGCTTGTAGTAGGCCCAAGCCCAGAGGCGGCTTAAGGCCCGTAAGTGTAAACCGCCATGTATGAATAAGACTTGTAAAGTAAGGCATGTAAAAGATGTCACCGAGCCGGACATGTTCTATGAGCCGGCCGGGACTCTGTAGGCCACAGGGCGTCAACCTGTGTATATAAGGGGACGACCCGGCGGCGGCTTAGGAGAAGAAACATATCGAGGGCCAAGCTAGCGTGTTTTCGCTCCTTGTTCATCGAAACCTAGCAATACGACAACAACTGGACTAGGCTTTACCTTCCTCGTAAGGGGCCGAACCAGTATAAACCTCTCGTGTCCTTTGTCCCGATTAACCCCTTTAAGCTTCCTAGCTGTGATGGCTCCATGACTAAGTCCTTTCACTAGGACATCTGCCGTGACAATTTCACGACAGTTGGCGCCCACCGTGGGGCCAACGCACGGTGGATTTGAGCTCTTGAAGGGTAGCTTCGAAGGGCTCAAGGGATACGCTATGGGCCGGATGACCAAGAGTCGTCATGGCAAGCTCTACATCGACGATGCAGGCTGGGCCCCGACGCCGGCTCAATTGAGTATGTGTACCGGGTCCCCTTCGGCGGAATCCATGTCTTCATCGGCCAGATCGGCGAGCCGGGCCCTGAGTCGGACATCTGCACCGACCTCATCGAGACGGCTCAGTGCGCGAGATCCGCCCAGATTCATCCCGCCGTTTAGCGTGCCTTCGTGGGTTGCATCCATGGAGGGGAGTTTTCTGAAGGATCGGTGGACGGTGGTGAGATGGCTGTCTACTCCGACGGTGAGTCGTCCACAGGAGAGACAGATTCATTGTGTCAACTGCAAGATGGCAGGCTTGGGGGCTGTTCCGATGGCAGCAGTATTTCGGACCCCTTTGAGCCGCCGAACAAAGCGGGGGTCTTCGTGACTGGTACGCAGCCCGCTCAAAACTCTACGGCTGCGGCAGCAATAACCACCGGGTCGGCAGCGGCCGGGTCAGGAGACCCTGCGCTCTCGCCGGCTCAGGTGCTGATGGATCTCATGGATAGGATGACGGCCCTGTTGACCGCCGTGGTTGAACCGGCGGATAAGGCTCAGCATGATGCAGAGGTGGCACGACTACGTGAGGAGGTAGCACAAGCCAAGGAAAACTTGGCGGCGGAGGATGTCAGGATGGCAGCGGAGCGGACGGTTTTGGACGCCCGGGCTCAACAACTTCAATCAGAGGCTTTTCGGCTCACGATGGATCTGAATGCATCAAACGAGGTCATGAGGAGAAGGCACCAGAAGGCTCAATCACGACTGCCTCTGACTTACGATCCTAGGAACCTCTTCCACACACCCGGAGCTGGTCCCAGTAACCCGCCGGAGGCAAATCGGAATACAACACCCAGGGCTGGGGCGCCGGGTCAGCCACGGGCTATGGAACCCCCTCGTGTGAATACTTCTCCGCCTCGTTATGCACCAACGCCACCGGGTCATTTTCCTGGCCCTCTGGAGAATCTAACCGCTGCATCGGCACGTTTGGCGGCTCTCCCCATGGAAGATGACTCTCCGACGGCGATCGAAACGCGAAGGGTCAGAGAACTTCTTCAGACAGCCCTGGCACAACAGGAGTCATACTCTTATAGTCGGGACAGGATTCATTCAACCCCTCGCCCCAGCCGGAGCCCGAGCTACAGCAGGCATATGGATTCAGCGGCCATGTCAAGCAACGCCCAGCGCCGTGACCAGCCACACAGGCATGACCCGGCGTGTGATGGAGCTTTTAACTTGGTTGACCAGGATAGGATCTGCCAAGAGGCCGAGCGGGAGGTTCAATAGGCAGCTGAGCAGGCGGCTCATCAAGCTTTTCCGGTTTATCCGACGACCTCTGTTGAAGCAGGTGTGGGCACACGGACAGGAGGTGTCCCTTGCTTGGTGCCAGCTCTACGTAATGAGCGTTTGCCAAAGGATTTCAAGGGGCCTTGGAAGGTGCCTAATTACACAGCTGACTTACAACCCGGGGCATGGATTGAAAGTTATGAGATGGCCATGGAATTGCTGGAGGTCAGTGATGCAGCGATGGCCAAGTACTTCACCATGATGTTGGATGGAACAGCTCGCACTTGGTTGAAGGGGTTGCCACCCAATTCCATCGGCTCATGGGCCGAGTTAAAGGCCCGGTCTATTCAGAACTTCAAAGATACATGCAAGCAGCCCATGTCGATTGTGGACTTGACTAACTGCAAGCAATAGGAAGGTGAATCCACGACCCATTGGGTGCGCCGGGTGAAGGAAATAATACATTCATCTGATAAGATGGATGCCGGCTCCGCGATCTTAATGTTGGAGAAAAATTGCCGTTTTGAACCTCTGAAACAGAAGCTGGGGCGGCTCAAGCGTGATTGCAATTACATGGGCCAGCTGATGGCGGCTCTGGTCAAATACGCCGACTCTGATAGTACCAAAGATCCTGTGTCTGACGAAGAGAAGACAGGGAAGGGAAAGAAGAACGACAACGGCAAAGGTCACCAGCATAACCCGCCAAATCAAGGAGGTAATAATAAACGTAAGGCTGGCGGCAGTCTGGAGTTTGTGGCTAACACCAAAGCACATTACAACAATCAACGGTGTAAGGGGAGGCCACCTCCTCGGTCAGGCGGGTCAGGTCCCACCCTCGAGCAGTTGCTAAATGAACCCTATCCAAGACACGGCACCCGGGAGAAGCCGACCACCCATCTATGGAAAGACTATATGATCATGAAGGCTTCCGAGAATTCCAACATGTTCGACGGTAATCATGGACCTGGTAGCGGCTCAGGCGGTGGCGGCTTTCATGGCCCGGGCGGCAATTCAGGCGGTGGCGGTTTTCATGGCCAGGGCCCTCAAGGTAACCAAGGTGGTTATAATTAGCAATCTGGCCAAGGAGGTCAGCAGCAACACCAATCCGGGTTTCAGAGTAACCCAAAGTAGCTAAGTAGTGGGCAGTATCATGTGTTCACCACCAGCTTATGCAAAAGGGACCAGAAACTTCACAAGAGAGCAGTCAACGTTGTTGAGCCGGCGGTTCCTCGTTATTTGAGATGGTCTGAGCAACCTATTCTATGGAGTAGGGAGGATCACCCGCCCCGGGTTGACAATCCGGGTCACCTGGCTTTGGTGGTGGCGCCTCAGGTTGGTGGATATAAATTCACCAAAGTGCTCATGGACGGAGGCAGTAGCATCAACATCCTCTACTATGAGACATTCCGTCGCGTGGGGTTGACTGGCAAAAGTCTTAAGACGTCCAACACTGTTTTTCATGGAGTGGTGCCTGGTAAGTCGGCATATCCAGTGGGTAAGATTGAGCTGGAGGTAGCTTTTGGAGATGAACATGATTCCAGGGCTGAGAAATTAACCTTTGAGGTGGTTAAAATCAAGAGCCCATATCACGCCCTGTTTGGACGGCCGGTTTATGCAAAGTTCATGGCGCATCCATGTTATGTGTATCTGCAGCTCAAGGTGCCGGGTTATAAAGGTACTATCATAGTACATGGAAGCCGGAAAATAGCCTTGGAGTGTGAGGAAGGCGATGCTGCTTACGCAGAATCTGTCTGCGCGACGGAGGAGTTAAAATTCTACAAAGATAATTTTGACCCGGTAGACATGACATCTTTGAAGAAGCCAACTACGAAGCCAACAACGAAGTTTAAGTCAGCTGATGATACCAAGATGATTGATTTTTTGCCTGGCGACTCATCCAAAAAATTTATTATCAGTGCTAATTTGGATCCCAAATAGGAAGGCGCGTTCATCGGGTTCATCCGTGAGAATTGGGACATTTTTGCATGGAAGCGTTCTGACATGCTGGGTGTACCGAGAGAACTTGTTGAGCACACTCTCAATATTAATCCAAAGTTTAAGCCGGTCAGGCAGTTTCTTCGGCGGTTCAACGAGGAAAGGCGCAAGGTTATCGGTGAGGAGGTGGCCTGGCTCTTGGCCATCGGGTTTATTGTTGAAGTTTTTCACCTGAGTGGTTGGCTAACCCGGTGCTTGTGCTAAAAAAGAACGACACCTGGCGTATGTGTGTGGATTACACAGATTTAAACAAGGCTTGTCCGGCTAATCCTTTTGCTCACCCTCATATTGATCAAATCATTAATGTTACAGCGGGTTGTGAGCATTTGAGTTTTTTGGACGCTTATTCTGGCTATCATCAGATCTAGATGGCAGTTAAGGACCAGGAGAAGACGGCTTTCATTACACCGTTTGGAGCCTTCTGCTATGTGTCCATGCCTTTTGGGCTTAAGAGTGCCCAGGCGACTTATCAGCGGTGTGTACAGAATTGTCTTCATAATCAGATTGGGCGTAATGTTCATGCTTATGTGGAAGATATAGTGGTGAAATCTAGAGAGAAAGAAACCTTGGGAGATGATCTGAAGGAAACATTTGATAACCTCCGCGTTTACAAGATGATGCTCAACCCGGCCAAGTGCCTTTTTGGAGTACTAGTGCTACCTCTTGAGCACTGTGTTGGATTTCCCCGAAGAGGAAGGGATGATGCAGCAAAGTAGCGTAAGTATTTCCCTCAGTTTTGAGAACCAAGGTATCAATCCAGTAGGAGGTTGCGCGCGCGTCCCCTAGTACCTGCACAAAGCAAATAACTCCTCGCAACCAACGCGATAAGGGGTTGTCAATCCCTTCACGATCACTTACGAGAGTGAGATCTGATAGATATGATAAGATAATTTTTTTGGTATTTTTATGATAAAGATGCAAAGTAAAATAAAAGCAAAGGAAATTACTAAGTATTGGAAGATTAATACGATGAAGATAGACCCGGGGGCCATAGGTTTCACTAGTGGCTTCTCTCAAGAGCATAAGTATTCTACGGTGGGTGAACGAATTACTGTTGAGCAATTGACAGAATTGAGCATAGTTATGAGAATATCTAGGTATGATCATGTAAATAGGCATCACGTCCGAGACAAGTAGACCGACTCCTGCCTGCATCTACTACTATTACTCCACTCATCGACCGCTATCCAGCATGCATCTAGAGTATTAAGTTAATGAAAACAGAGTAACGCCTTAAGCAAGATGACATGATGTAGAGGGACAAATTCATGCAATATGATAAAAAAAACCCATCTTGTTATCCTCAATGGCAACAATACAATACATGCCTTGCTGCCCCTACTGTCACTGGGAAAGGACACCGCAAGATTGAACCCAAAGCTAAGCACTTCTCCCATTGCAAGACAGATCAATCTAGTAGGCCAAACCAAACTGATAATTCGGAGAGACTTGCAAAGATAACCAATCATACATAAAAGAATCCAGAGAAGATTCAAATATTGTTCATAGATAGACTTGATCATAAACCCAGAATTCATCGGTCTCAACAAACACACCGCAAAAAGAAGATTACATCGAATAGATCTCCACAAGAGAGGGGGAGAACATTGTATTGAGATCCAAAAAGAGAGAAGAAGCCATCTAGCTAATAACTATGGACCCGAAGGTCTGAGGTAAACTACTCACACTTCATCGGAGAGGCTATGGTGTTGATGTAGAAGCCCTCCGTGATGGATACCCCCTCCGGCGGAGCTCCGGAACAGGCCCTAAGATGGGATCTCGTGGATACAGGAAGTTACGGCGGTGGAATTAGGGTTTTGGCTCCGTATCTGATCGTTTGGGGGTACGTAGTATATATAGGAGAGAGGAGTACGTCGGTGGAGCAACAGGGGGCCACGAGGGTGGAGGGCGCGCCTGGGGGGTAGGTGCGCCCCCTACCTCGTGGCCTCCTCCTTTGTTTCTGGATGTGGGGTCCAAGTCTCCTGGATCATATTCGGTGAGAAAATCACGTCCTGGAAGGTTTCATTCCGTTTGGACTCCGTTTGATATTCCTTTTCTTCGAAACCCTAAAATAGGCAAAAAAACAGCAGTTCTGGGCTGGGCCTCCGGTTAATAGGTTAGTCCCAAAAATAATATAAAAGTGGATAATAAAGCCCAATAATGTCCAAAACAGTAGATAATATAGCATGGAGCAATCAAAAATTATAGATACGTTGGAGATGTATCAAGCATCCCCAAGCTCAATTCCTGCTCGTCCTCGAGTAGGTAAATGATAAAAACAGAATTTTTGATGTGGAATGCTACTTGGCATAATTTTAATGTAATTCTTCTTAATTGGGGTATGAATATTCAGATCCGAAAGATTCAAGATAAAAGTTCATATTGACATAAAAATAATAATACTTCAAGCATACCAACAAAGCAATCATGTCTTCTCAAAATAACATGGCCAAAGAAAGTTATCCCTACAAAATCATATAGTCTGGCTATGCTCTATCTTCACCACACAAAGTATTTAAATCATGCACAACCTCAATGACAAGCCAAGCAATTGTTTCATACTTTTGACATTCTGAAAACTTTTTCAATCTTCATGCAATACATGAGCATGAGCCATGGATATAGCACTATAGGTGGAATAGAATGGTGGTTGTGGAGAAGACAAAAAGGGAGAATATAGTCTCACATCAACTAGGCGTATCAACGGGCTATGGAGATGCCCATCAATAGATATCAATGTGAGTGAGTAGGGATTGCCATGCAACGGATGCACTAGAGCTATAAGTATATGAAAGCTCAACAAAATAAACTAAGTGGGTGTGCATCCAACTTGCTTGCTCACGAATACCTAGGGCAATTTGAGGAACCCCATCATTGGAATATACAAGCCAAGTTCTATAATGAAAAATTCCCACTAGTATATGAAAGTGACGAAATGAGAGACTCTCTACTATGAATATCATGGTGCTACTTTGAAGCACAAGTGTGGTAAAAGGATAGTAGCATTGTCCCTTCTCTCTTTTTCTCTCATTTTTTTCATTTGGGCCTTTTCTCTTTTTTATGGCCTCTTTTCTTTTTTTTCGTCCGGAGTCTCATCCTGAGTTGTGGGGGAATCATAGTCTCCATCATCCTTTCCTCACTGGGACAATGCTCTAATAATGATGATCATCACACTTTTATTTTCTTACAACTCAACAATTACAACTCGATACTTAGAACAAAATATGACTCTAGATGAATGCCTCCGGCGGTGTACCGGGATATGCAATGACTCATGAGTGACATGTATGAAAGAATTATGAATGGTGGCTTTGCCACAAATACGATATCAACTACATGATCATGCTAAGCTATATGACAATGATGGAGTGTGTCATGATAAACGGAACGGTGGAAAGTTGCATGGCAAAATATCTCGGAATGGCTATGGAAATGCCATAATAGGTAGGTATGGTGGCTGTTTGAGGAAGGTATATGGTGGGTGTATGATACCGGCGAAAGGTGTGCGGTATTAGAGAGGCTAGCAATGGTGGAAGGGTGAGAGTGCGTATAATCCATGGACTCAACATTAGTCATAAAGAACTCATATACTTATTGCAAAAATCTACAAGTTATCAAAGCAAAGTATTACGCGCATGCTCCTAGGGGGATAGATTGGTAGGAAAAGACCATCGCTCGTCCCCGACCGCCACTCATAAGGAAGACAATCAATAAATAAATAAATCATGCTCCGACTTCATCACATAACGGTTCGCCATACGCGCATGCTACGGGAATCACAAACTTTAACACAAGTATTTCTCAAATTCACAACTACTCAACTAGCACAACTTTAATATCACCATCTTCATATCTCAAAACAATTATCAAGCATGAAACTTCTCATAGTATTCAACACACTCATAAGAAAGTTTTATTATTATTGAATACCAAGCATTTTAGGATTATTTAAGAAAATTACCATGCTATTTAAGACTCTCAAAATAATCTAAGTGAAGCATGAGAGATCAATAGTTTCTATAAAACAAATCCACCACCGTGCTCTAAAAGATATAAGTGAAGTACTAGAGCAAAACTATATAACTCAAAAGATATAAGCGAAGCACATAGAGTATTCTAACAAATTCCAAATCATGTATGGCTCACTCAAAAGGTGTGTACAGAAAGGATGATTGTGGTAAACTAAAAAATAAATACTCAAATAATACAAGACGCTCCAAGCAAAACACATATCATGTGGTGAATAAAAATATAGCTCCAAGTAAAATTACCGATAGAAGTAGACGAAAGAGGGGATGCCTTCCGGGGCATCCCCAAGCTTTGGCTTTTAGATGTCCTTAGATTATCTTGGGGGTGACATGGTCATCCCCAAGCTTAGTCTCTTTCAACTCCTTGTTCCATAATCCATCAAATCTTTACCCAAAACTTGAAAACTTCACAACACAAAACTAAAGTAGAAAATCTGGTGAGCTCCGTTAGCGAAAGAAAACAAAAGACCACTTCAAGGTACTGTAATGAACTCATTCTTTATTTATGTTGGTGTTAAACCTACTGTATTCCAACTCCTCTATGGTTTATAAACTATTTTACTAGCCATATATTCATCAAAATAAGCAAACAACACACGAAAAACAGAATCTGTCAAAAACAGAACAGCCTGTAGTAATCTGTAGCTAGCGCAAGATCTGGAACCCCAAAAATTATAAAATAAATTTCTGGACGTGAGGAATTTATCTATTAATAATCTGCAAAAATAATTAACTAAATATCACTTTCCAAATAAAAATGGTAGCAGTTCTCGTGAGCGCTAAAGTTTCTGTTTTTTACAGCAAGATATGAAGACTTTCCCCAAGTCTTCCCAACGGTTCTACTTGGCACAAACACTAATTAAACACAAAAAACACAACCAAAACAGAGGCTAGGTCAATTATTTATTACTAAACAGGAGCAAAAAGCAAGGAATAAAAATAAAATTGGGTTGCCTCCCAACAAGCGTTATCGTTTAATGCCCCTACCTAAGCATAAAAAGCAAGGATAGATCTAGGTATTGCCATATTTGGTAGGCAATCCATATTCGGGAACGTAGTAATTTCAAAAAAATTCCTACGCACATGCAAGATCATGGTGATGCATAGCAACGAGAGGGAAGAGTGTTGTCTACGTACCCTCGTAGACCGTTCGCGGAAGCGTTATATCAACGCGGTTGATGTAGTCGTATGTCTTCACGTCCGACCGATCCATGTACCGAAAGCACGGCACCTCCGAGTTCTACACACGTTCGGCTTGGTGACGTCCTCGCCTTCTCAATCCAGCAAGAGGGGCGAAGTAGTAGATGAGTTCCGGCAGCACGACGGCGTGGTGACGGTGTTGGTGAAGAACAATCTCCGCAGGGCTTCGCCTAAGCACTACGAAAACTTTGACGGAGGATAAACTAGAGGGGACGGGGTTGCTGGCACACGGCTTGGTGTTTCTTGATGTGTCTTTGGTGCTAGCCCTACCCCTCTATTTATATGTTGAGCCCTGGGGTCGAAACTTGGAGTAAAAGCCTCCTCAAAGTCGGTTTCACCCGAAAGGCAAGAGTCCTTCTCGGACTCCAGGGCTAGACGCCAGGGTTCCCAGCGTCTACCCCCTAGACGCCAGGGTTCCTGGCATCTAGCCTCTGGTCTCCGCAAAACTTCCTTTTGCACAATCTAAAAGCCTCGTGGGCTTTCCCCTTTGGCCCAGATAAAGTGTTCTCGTGCCCAAACATTTCGAGAAACATCCGGAACCCCTTCCGGTGAATTCCGGAACCCTTCCGGAGATCAAACACTACTATCCACATATCAATCTTTACTTCCGGACCATTCCGGAGTTCCTCGTCATATCTGTGATCTCATCCAAAACTCCGAACAACATTCGGTTACCAACATACATAACTCATAGTACTATATCGTCAACGAACATTAAGCGTGCGGACCCTACAGGTTCGAGAACTATGTAGACATGACCGAGACACCTCTCTTGTCAATAACCAATAGCGGGACCTGGATGCCCATATTGGCTCCTACATATTCTACGAAGATCTTTATCGGTCAGACCGCATAACAACATACGTTGTTCCCTTTGTCATCGGTATGTTACTTGCCCGAGATTCGATCGTCGGTATCTCAATACCTAGTTCAATCTCGTTACCGGCAAGTCTCTTTACTCGTTCCGTAATAAATCATCCCGCAACTAACTCATTAGTTGCAATGCTTGCAAGGCTTATAGTGATGTGCATTACCGAGTGGGCCCAGAGATACCTCTCCGACCGCATAACAACATACGTTGTTCCCTTTGTCATCGGTATGTTACTTGCCCGAGATTCGATCGTCGGTATCTCAATACCTAGTTCAATATCGTTACCGGCAAGTCTCTTTACTCGTTCCGTAATAAATCATCCCGCAACTAACTCATTAGTTGCAATGCTTGCAAGGCTTATAGTGATGTGCATTACCGAGTGGGCCCAGAGATACCTCTCCAACAATCGGAGTGACAAATCCTAATCTCGAAATACGCCAACCCAACAAGTACCTTTGGAGACACCTGTAGAGCACCTTTATAATCACCCAGTTACGTTGTGACGTTTGGTAGCACACAAAGTGTTCCTTCGGTAAATGGGAGTTGCATAATCTCATAGTCATAGGAACATGTATAAGTCATGAAGAAAGCAATAGCAACAAAACTAAACGATCACGTGCTAAGCTAACGGAATGGGTCAACTCAATCACATCATTCTCCTAATGATGTGATCCCGTTAATCAAATGACAACTCATGTCTATGGTTAGGAAACTTAACCGTCTTTGATCAATGAGCTAGTCAAGTAGAGGCATACTAGTGACACTCTGTTTGTCTATGTATTCAGACATGTATTATGTTTCCGGTTAATACAATTCTAGCATGAATAATAAACATTTATCATGAAATAAGGAAATAGATAATAACTTTATTATTGCCTCTAGGGCATATTTCCTTCAATCCATAAGTGGCTCTCATAATAGATTCATAAGGAAATTTGAATCTAATATTTCCTTCCTTCATATCAATAATTGCACCAATCGTTCTAAGGAAAGGTCTACCAAGAATAATAGGACATGAAGGATTGCAATCTATGTCAAGAACGATAAAATCTACGGACACATAATTCCTATTTGCAACAATAAGAACATCATTAATTCTTCCCATACGTTTCTTAATAGTGGAATCCGCAAGGTGCAAGTTTAGAGAGCAATCATCAAAATCACGGAAACCTAACAAATCACACAAAGTCTTTAGAATCATGGAAACACTAGCACCCAAATCACATAAAGCATAGAACTCATGATCTTTAATCTTAATTTTAATAGTTGGTTCCCACTCATCATAAAGTTTTCTAGGGATAGACACTTCCAATTCGAGTTTTTCTTCATAAGATTGCATCAAGGCATCAACGATATGTTTAGTAAATTCTTTATTTTGACTATAAGCATGAGGAGAATTTAACACGAATTGCAACAAGGAAATACAATCAATCAAAGAACAATTTTCATAATTAAATTCCTTGAAATCCAAAATAGTGGGTTTAGCAACATCTAGGGTTTTAATTTCTTCAATCCCACTTTCATCAATTTTAGCATCAAGATCTAAAAACTCCGAATTTTTGGAACGCCTTCTAGGTAAAGGTGGATCATATTCAGTCCCATCATTATTGAGATTCATATTGCAAAACAAAGATTTAATAAGGGACACATCAATAACTTTCAGATCTTCATCTTTATTTTGATAGGAACTAGAAGAACACGCTCTTATAAAGGCATCTTTCTTAGCACGCATCCTAGCGGTTCTTTCTTTGCACTCATCAATGGAAATTCTCATGGCTTTAAGAGACTCATTGATATCATGCTTAGGTGGAATAGATCTAAGTTTCAAAGAATCAACATCAAGAGAAATTATATCAACGTTCCTTGCCAAATCATCAATCTTAAGCAATTTTTCTTCAATCAAAGCACTGAAATTCTTTTGCGAAGTAATAAATTATTTAATATTAGATTCAAAATCAGAGGGCATCTTATTATAATTTCCATAAGAATTGTTGTAGGAATTACCATAATTATTAGAGGGATTACTAGGATAAGGCCTAGGATTAAAATTTCCTCTATACGCGTTGTTACCAAAATTATTCCTACAAACAAAATTCACATACATAGATTCATTATTATTCTGAATCAAAGTAGACAAGGGCATATCATTAGGATCAGAAGAAACACTCTTACTAGCAAATAATTTCATAAGTTCATCCATCTTTCCACTCAAAACATTAATTTCTTCTATCACATGCACCTTTTTATTAGTAGATCTTTCAGTATGCCATTGAGAATAATTAACCATAATATTATCTAGGAGTTTAGTAGCTTATCCTAAAGTGATTTCCATAAAAGTGCCCCCCGCAGCCAAATCTAAAAGATTTCTAGAAGCAAAATTCAATCCGGCATACAAAATTTGTATAATCATCCACAAATTCAAACCATGAGTAGGGCAATTACGTATCATTAATTTCATCCTCTCCCAAGCTTGTGAAACATGTTCATGATGAAGTTGCTTAAAATTCATAATATCGTTTCTAAGGGAGATGATCTTAGCGGGAGGAAAATACTTAGAGATAAAAGCATCTTTGCACTTGTTCCAAGAATCAGTACTATTTTTAGGCAAAGACGAAAACCAAGCTTAGCACGATCTCTAAGCGAAAAAGGAAATGGCTTCAATTTAACAATATCGTTATCCACATCTTTCTTCTTTTGCATATCACACAAATCAACAAAGCTATTTAGATGGGTAGCGGCATCTTCACTAGGAAGGCCGGAGAACAGATCTTTCATAACAAGATTCAGCAAAGCGGCATTAATTTGACAAGATTCAACATCAGTAAGAGGAGCAATTGGAGTGCTAATAAAATCATTGTTGTTGGTATTGGTAAATTCACACAATTTAGTGTTATCTTTAGCCATCATGACAAGCAAGCAATCCAACACACAAGCAAACAAAAAGCAAGCGGGCAAAAAGAGGCAAATAGAGAAAGAGAGGGAGGATAGAGAGAGAAGGCGAATAAAACGACAAGCGTGAAGTGGGGGAGAGGAAAACAAGAGGCAAATGGCAAATAATGTAATACGGGAGATAAGGATTGTGATGGCTACTTGGTATGTTGACTTTTGCGTAGACGCCAGAAATGCCTCATTGTTGCAAGTCAAATCTTGACTTGCACGAACCTCCCCAGCAACGGCGCCAGAAATCCTTCTTGCTACCTCTTGAGCACTGTGTTGGATTTCCCCGAAGAGGAAGGGATGATGCAGCAAAGTAGCGTAAGTATTTCCCTCAGTTTTGAGAACCAAGGTATCAATCTAGTAGGAGGTAGCGCGCGCGTCCCCTAGTACCTACACAAAGCAAATAACTCCTCGCAACCAACACGATAAGGGGTTGTCAATCCCTTCATGGTCACTTACGAGAGTGAGATCTGATAGATATGATAAGATAATATTTTTGGTATTTTTATGATAAACATGCAAAGTAAAATAAAAGCAAAGGAAATAACTAAGTATTGGAAGGTTAATATGATGAAGATAGACCTGGGGGCCATAGGTTTCACTAGTGGCTTCTCTCAAGAGCATAAGTATTCTACGGTGGGTGAACGAATTACTGTTGAGCAATTGACAGAATTGAGCATAGTTATGAGAATATCTAGGTATGATCATTTATATAGGCATCACGTCCGAGACAAGTAGACCGACTCCTGCCTGCATCTACTACTATTACTCCACTCATCGACCGCTATCCAGCATGCATCTAGAGTATTAAGTAAATGAAAACAAAGTAACACCTTAAGCAAGATGACATGATGTAGAGGGATAAATTCATGCAATATGATAAAAAAACCATCTTGTTATCCTCGATGGCAACAATACAATACGTGCCTTGTTGCCCCTGCTGTCACCGGGAAAGGACACCGCAAGATTGAACCCAAAGCTAAGCACTTCTCCCATTGCAAGAAAGATCAATCTAGTAGGCCAAACCAAACTGATAATTCGAAGAGACTTGCAAACATAACCAATCATACATAAAAGAATTCAGAGAAGATTCAAATATTGTTCATAGATAGACTTGATCATAAACCCATAATTCATTGGTCTCAACAAACACACCGCAAAAAGAAGATTACATCGAATAGATCTCCACAAGAGAGGGGGAGAACATTGTATTGAGATCCAGAAAGAGAGAAGAAGCCATCTAGCTAATAACTATGGACCCGAAGGTCTGAGGTAAACTACTCACACTTCATCGGAGAGGCTATGGTGTTGATGTAGAAGCCCTCCGTGATGGATACCCCCTCCGGCGGAGCTCCAGAACAGGCCCCAAGATGGGATCTCGTGGATACAGGAAGTTACGGCAGTGGAATTAGGGTTTTGGCTCCGTATCTGATCGTTTGGGGGTACGTAGGTATATATAGGAGGAAGGAGTACGTCGGTGGAGCAACAGGGGCCCCACGAGGGTGGAGGGCGCGCCTGGGGGGGGTAGGCGCACCCCTACCTCGTGGCCTCCTCCTTTGTTTCTTGACATGGGTTCCAAGTCTCCTGGATCATATTCGGTGAGAAAATCACGTTCCCGAAGGTTTCATTCCGTTTGAACTCCGTTTGATATTCCTTTTCTTTGAAACCCTAAAATAGGCAAAAAAAAACAACAATTCTAGGCTGGGCCTCCGGTTAATAGGTTAGTCCCAAAAATAATATAATAGTGGATAATAAAGCCCAATAATGTCCAAAACAGTAGATAATATAGCATGGAGCAATCAAAAATTATAGATACGTTGGAGACGTATCAACCAGCAGGCAAGCTTTTGGGTTTCTTGGTGTCTAACAGGGGCATTGAGGCTAACCCGGAGAAAATCAAGGCGATTACGTCTTTGGCTAAGCCGGCGTGCATCAATGACGTTCAGCGGTTGGCAGGTCGTGTTGCAGCTTTAAGCTGTTTCATAAGCCAGCTAGGTGAGAAGGCTATGTCATTATATAAAATGATGAAGAAAACAAATGATTTTGTCTAGAGTGATGCTGCTAACTCTGCCTTTGAAGATCTGAAAAGACAGCTCACTGAGTCACCGGTTCTTGCTGCTCCCGTTGATAAAGAGCCACGGTTGTTATATGTGGCCGCTAACACACGTGTTGTGAGTGTGGCCATTGTTGTAGAACGCAAGGAGGCTGGTAAGGAATATCTGGTTCAGCGGCCGGTTTACTACGTCAGTGAGGTACTCATTGAGTCCAAACAGAGATACCCACATTGGCAGAAACTCGTTTACGGGGTGTTCATGGCGAGCCGGAAGCTTAAGCATTACTTTTAGGGTCATCCTAGCACTGTGGTTAGCTCTGCTCCTTTAGTTGATATTATTCAAAATAGAGAAGCCAAGGGACGAGTCGCCAAGTGGGCCATTGAACTTGGGTCTCATGGTTTAAAGTACGTGCCACATACAGCCATCAAATCTCAAGCACTGGTGGATTTCATTAACGATTGGATGGAGTTGCAAATACCTAAAGAGAAGCCAGACGACACATATTGGACGATTCATTTTGATGGGTCTAGGCAATTGGAGGGCTCGGGGGCTGGAGTTGTTTTAACTTCCCCTCGAGGTGACAAGTTTTGTTATGTGTTGCGGTTGATGTTTCCTTGTACTAACAACACAGCTGAATATGAGGCTTTACTCCATGGTCTTCGAATGGCTAAAGAAATGAGTTTAAGCCGGGTACGGTGCCTTGGTGACTCAGATTCGGTGGCTCAGCAAGTATCAGGCAAGTGGGATTCCAAGGATCCTCTCATGGCGGCTTATCACCGTGAGGTTGACGCTGTTGCTGGACACTTCAAGGGTTATCAAGTGGAGCACATTGGCCGCAGAAAGAACGAGGCAGCTGATGCTTTAAGCCGGTTGGGATCTCAGCGTAAGCTGGGGCCACCTAACACTTTTTTAGATGTTCTTCATAACCCTTCTGTCAAGTTGCCTACAGAGGAAGACTTGGCTGTTCCAGACCCGGAAGCACAATTGGTGGCGGCTCTTCATGTCATTCCAGATTGGACGGTGCCGTATTTGGCAGGGTGAGTTGCTGGAGGATGAGACCTTGGCTAGACAGATAACCCGGTGGTCCAAGTTAATGACAATTTCCAATGGTGAGTTGTATTATCGCAGTGTCACCGGAGCGTTTCAACGTTGTGTCTCTCCTGAAGAAGGTCAAGAAATTCTTCGTGAGATCCATGAAGGAGATTGTGGCCATCATGCCGGTTCAAAGTCTCTTGTGGCCAAGGCTTTCCGTCATGGTTTTTACTGGCTAACGGCTCACGCTGATGCAGAGGATCTGGTCAGTAGGTGCGATGGGTGTCAAAAATTCGCACGACGGGCGCACGTGCCGGCTCAGGAATTGCGGATGATTCCAATTACTTGGCCATTTGCAGTCTGGGGGCTTGATATGGTTGGACCTTTCAAAGGATTCAAAGATAAAAAGACGCACCTTTTGGTGGCAGTGTACAAGTTCACAAAATGGGTTGAGGCAGAGCCGGTCAGTAAGTGTGATGCGGCCACGGCGGTTCAATTTATGAAGAAAGTGATCTTTCGTTTTGGTTTTCCACACAACATTATTACTCACAATGGCACCAACCTGTCCCAAGGAGCTATGGAAGAGTGCTGTCAACGAGAACATATCCGGCTTGATGTTTCATTAGTAGCTCACTCCCAATCCAATGGTCAAGCTGAAAGAGTCAATCAGGAAATCCTGAAAGGTCTAAAACCCCGGCTTATGGTCCCTTTACAATGGACGTCGGGTTGTTGGGTGGAAGAGTTACCCTCTGTGATATGGAGTATCAATACTACCCCTAACAGATCCACGAGTTATACGCCTTTCTTCATGGTCTATGGAGCAGAGGCAGTCCTGCCCAGTGACATCCGTCATGACTCGCCCCGAGTGGCGGCTTACGTTGAAGCTGATAACGAACAAGCCCGTCAGGATGCGCTTAATTTATTGGATGAAGAGCGTGACTTAGCAGCAGCCCACTCAGCGATTTACCAATAGGACCTGCGCCGTTATCATAGCCGCCGGGTTAAGTCAAGAACCTTTCAAGAAGGTGATTTGGTGCTCCGGCTCATCCAGGATCAGTCTGATGCGCACAAGCTATCTCCACCTTGGGAAGGATGCTTTGTGGTCAGCAAGAACTTGAATAACGGGTCATACTACCTTATCGATTTCGAGAGCACAAAGACTCACGTAAGTCGGAGGAAGAGACCCGCCGGCCGTGGAATATTGCTCAACTTCGGCCCTACTACACTTGAGCCACCGGCTCTCATAATGTACATACTTTGACGTTGTATATATTATGATAAATAATAAAGCAGGACCTTTGTCCTTTTTGCCTTAATGATCACATATCTTTTTTTATCTTAAGTATAAGATGACCAAGTGGAGGTTGATTGTATTCGAATTTAGCTTAACCCTTTTGGTCCGGCTCATGATCGTATTCGAATCTAGCCGTTAAAACCTCATGGTCACTAGGGGCTTCCTTGTCAAACATAGGTTGTATTCGAACCAAAGAGAACATAGCTATCATAACCCTCTTGATCGGCGCAAAGCCAAACTCACTAGGGGGCTTCTTGATCGTATCCGAATCATAGCTTAACCCCTTTTGGGTCTGACTTGGATCGTATTCGAATCAGGGTCCTTAAAAACCTCTCAAGGTCATTTGGGGGCTTCTTGTTCAAACATAGGTCGTATTCGAACCAAAGAGAACATAGATGTCGGTACCCTCTTGATCGGCGCAACGCCAAATCCACTGGGGGCTACATGATCGTATTCGAATCCTAGCTTAACCCCTTTGGTCCGGTTTACTGATCGTATTCGAATCAGAAGCCTCCAAATTTTTTCTTGATGCTTGATTTACATTGTTTGAAAGATGCTCTTTTATTTTACTGGTTTTTTGTTGTATGGAATCTAACTATAAGTATGGTTTTAATTTAAACCAGCTTGGTTCTTTGACAATAAGTTGACAATGTATAACAGTCATCAGGCATATGAAGGTATTGACTTCTAAAACGATTGGGTTGTCACCCTTACTGTCCGGGTCCCATAAGCCGGCAGTCCGGAATCAAAGAACACATGTATGACATTGCCGTTCATAAACAGACTTATCTGTGTTTTTTCTTTAATCAAAGGCTTTTCAGCCTTGTTTATCTTTACATCTGGCCCTGATTATTCCGCTATGGTAATTTCATAGTTATGTATTGGGTGTTTTGACCCGTCCAGCGATAAACCGCCAGGACAGTTTCTCATCTTTTACATACAGGAACAGGTTTAAACGCTACAGATTTGAGAAAGGATATAAAGCATATATTGACATGATGGATAAAAACAGTCGTACGCAGTATAATATGCACGACGGCATAGGCAGAACATGCAGTTTCAAGATAGGCTATTACAAGGTGTTGGAAGCCCAAAAGGTTAAAACTGTTTTTCTCCTAAGCAGATGTTAAGCTAAGGCCGGTTCATTAAGTCTTGGCCGGATTATTTTGGACGATTATGACTCCTTCCTCGCCGGTTCATCTCCCTCCACTGGTTGGAAGCTGGGCTTGGACCAATCAAAGCAATGAAGAGCAACAAACTCAACTTCATCATCAATTAGACCAGAAGGGTCAATTTCTGGGGCAAAGGTGTGTTGGCGAACCGGCGGGATAATATCTGTCACTTTATACGATGGAGTCGCCATCTTTTTATTCTCAACATCAAAACCCGGTTGATACTTATCAATATTGGTCTCATCGCCAAGGATAGTAGCCTGAGGACGAACTCCCCTCACACAAGCAGCAAAATCATCTTGATAAAATGGGGTCCCGTCTTCCTTAAGGCTGGGATACCCCTTGGCTACATCTGCCAGGTCTAGTTCCGGCACCCAGGCTTTGGAGTGGCTTAGAGCAGTTAGAGCTCCGGCTCTTGCGCAAGACCTCTTGACCTATTGGAATCTGGCAGGTAAGATATATAATTTCTTCAAGACATCACTCAATAGGTTTGGTCCTTGGTTGGCTGGGGAAATAATGACAAGCGCCCGTTGAGCTCCAGTGTACAGTTGCTCCACCAGGGTGTAAACCGCCTTGAGTTTTATCAAGCTGTTTTGGCTCAGATTGCTGCTCCGGGGACCTACGAGTATTTTAAAAGGTTAAGCAGGCGGCTCATATATCTGGCAAAAATAGAGTTTCAGTAAGTAATGCAACGACTCACCAAAGATTGCAGAGACCATCTGAGACACATGATTTTTTAAACCGGTGAGCTCAGTGGTAACCTCCTTGAGAGCCGCCTCGGCTGTCTCGGCACGCTGTACCAGCAAGGTTTTTTCATCAGCCCAAGATTTTTTCTCCACATCGAAACTGGTCTTCAGTTTCTCTGCTTCAGATAGGCTCAATTGGAGTTTGGAGTCGGCATTCTTTATCTCAATCTCTTGAGCCGCCAACCGGGTCTTTGCATCAGTCAGTTGAGAACCGAATTCAGTGATGGCGGTCTACAAGACATGCCCAGGTGTGTCAAACATTTATTCCAATAAAGATCATAACGATTAAAGTCCCAAGTACTTTGCAATGCAACACCACTCGGCACTTGGGGGCTAATGTCTGCCAAAGCAATTTTTAAATGCACAAATGACTCTTCTATGATTAAAGTCCCAAGTGTTTTACAAATAACAACGCTTGGCACTTGGGGGCTAATGCATGATATTAAGAAAGTTTTTTCATCCTGAGCCGGATAACAACATTTATTTGGACTAATTCAAGATAGCTATGAAGTCAAGTACCGGTTCATTCATGATGAATTAAGCCAGCCCTTGGGGACTACAGGTGAAATTTATGCTAATCCGCTGGATTTAGGGAAAATCTAAGACAAAAGCATCAACCTATATCATAAGTCTACAGATCATTCAGGTTCATCATAATCTGGAGACTTGGGGGCTGGCAGAGTATATGTAAACTAATGAAAGTCGGAGAGCATACCTCATATTTCAGTTGCAGCTGTTTGACCATCTCAATTTCAGAGTCACGGCTGGAATGAACATGACTAAGGTATCCAGATAGCATGTCACTAACACTCAGGTGAGCATAGTGAGAGACGTCGAACCACACTTTCTGCCTTTCCAAAGCCTCTTGTTTGGCAGAGTGCCTGGCCAGTACAGTTGGATTGCCCTGCTCAACGAATCTACTACCAGTGATTAGAACGTCATTGTCAGAAGGCGCCGGTGGGTTGGCTGAGCTGGACGGCCCAATGGTGGATGGATTGAGAATGGTCTCATTAGCTGACGGCTCAAGAAGGTCTGATCGAATGTTGACAGGAAGGTATTCTGGTGCTTCAGATTGTTCAGGAGCAGGAGTTGGTATTGCCGGTTCAGGAGCAAGGTCTTTCGGGTCTTCCGCCGACTTAGCCACCCTGGCTTTCTTGGGTTTTGCTTGACCGCTAAGAAGAATTTCATGAGTCAGTATAATGATACAGATTTAAAGATGCAGAAGAAAGATAATTTTGTTTACCCATGGGCAGTCTTGAAAGCCGGAAATTGAGTCTGTGAAGAATCACCAGAAGAACGAGAGACCTCCCGCAAAAGTAAAATCACAATTTAAAAGAGAAAGGAAGAAGATTCATTGACAAAAGCAAAAGTCAAAGGTGAAAGAAACCTCATTCTGGCGTTTCCGAGGAGTCTTTGGTAAGCCGGAGAGCAATTCATTGTCGTCATTGGTCCGGTCCTGACGGCGGCTCTCATGTTGCTACTTTTTCAAAAGAAAATGAGGATCCAAATAAGCCAAAGGGTGTGAAAACCTTAGTTTTCGTGTTACCAGTCGTGGTTTCTGTCTTGGCAAAGGTTCTGAGTCGGAGGAAATAGTTACCTCTTCTTCTACTACCTGGCTAGCCCCCATGTCGTCCTGGCAATAGTCAGTGTCAATAAGGTTGTTAAAAAACAGTCCAAGAGAGTCAAGGGCTACCTCCGACTCAGAAACATCATCCAGCTCGAACATATCAGAAGCAGTTCTTTTCTTCTTGGACTTTCGGGTTGTCTTCTTGGCGGCTATGGCGGCGGCTCTAGCCTTCTTAGCAGCTTCATGATCCTATTTTGCCTTCCAAAAGTTAGATTTTGCCTGTAGGCAGATAACAGGTTAAAAGTCATGCAAGTACTTAACTACTGAAGGAAAAAGTGGGTCAAGGGGATTTACCTCTGGTGCCGGGTTAAGTTTGCAGAAATGATTCAATCCAACTTTACTGCAGTCCTCGTATTTACTGTTTACGAGGGTGGTTGACATTTCAACAATGGCTTCTTTAGTCAGTTGCAAAGAGCTATGATGCAAAGGGTCATCTGGTCCTCCGGCATAGGTATACATCAAGGCAGAGCGGCGGCTCAGAGGGATGACCCGCCATGCGATCCAACAACGGATCAGATCAACTCCAGTTAGGCCGTTTCCCAATAAGGCTTGAATCCTTTTGATGGATGGGATAAGCTTCTTGCGTTCAGCAGTAGTAAGCTTGTCAGGGAGCACAAACTTAAAGTCAAGACGCTCCGCGCGATAACCCGGCATTGGTCTTTCATCAGCTAGCGACGTGTCTTTGCAATAAAACCAAGTTTGGTTCCAATCCTTGGGATGGCTTGGTAAGACTACTAAGGGAAAGACAGCACCCTGTCGGTGCTGAATCGAGATTCCACCAAGTTCCAAGCTAAGGCCGTTGGTGCATTCATTCTGGCGGTTCAAATAGAAGTACTCTCTGAAGAGTTCAACAGTAGGTTCTTCTTGAAGATAAACCTCATAGAGAACTTGAAAATTGCAGATGTTGGATATGGAGTTGGGTCCAAGATCTTGTGGATGAAGCTTGAAAAAATGCAGAACATCTCTGAAGAACTTTGATTCGAGTGGTGAAAAACCCCGGTTCATGTGATCAGTAAAGATGATGACTTCACTGTCTTTGGGCTGAGGTCGTTCTTCGGCCGGGTCAGGAGCACGATAGGACATAATGTTCTTCTCCGACAAATATCCGATGGTGACAAAATCCTTCAAAGTGTTATTAGTGACTGTGGAAGGGACCCAGTTGCAGACTGTTGGCGCCTTTGACGGCATAATGAAAAGGACGAGCTGAAAAGAAAGTATTTTGTCGGTTCAAATTAGTTGGTGGAATTACAGGTTAAGTGATTATAGTATAGATGAGTAATGGCGGCTTAAGTAAGGGCTAATGATATATGAAGGAAAAATGAGCCGACATGATAAGCCACCAGGGCTAAAGATATTCGAAGGTTGCCTGAGACATAATTGACTAAGTACTAAGATAAACGAGTTTCACAAGTTTTTGCTACTATTTTGGATCAAGATGGTTCAAAAAACAAAAATAAATCTAGACCTAAAAAACCAGCATAGAGGAGTTCATCAGTTCTAAGGAGGCCTTTGTACAAGGAAAAGGGATCTACTAGCATCTGAAATGGATGCAAAACAACTACCGCATGAGTTCCATGCTTCTTTTAGATCAAAGAAGGATGCGGTGGAGAAACTACAAAGAATCCGCGATGAACAACGAAGAACACAGAAAGAACTCACAAACCCTAATGCAGATCTAAGGTATGAGAAAGCAAGGACTTACGGACGCAGATCTACTACGGAGGATCACCGCCGTTTCTCTGGACAAACTCAGGTTGATGCAGCGGCCAAGGTTGAGGACGACGGTGAGCGTTGCGGCGGCGGAGTTCGAGCGCTGAAGGTTGCGAGAGGAAGAAGACGATGGAAAAGGGAGAGAATGAGAAGAAGACCTGTCGTGGCTATTTATAAGGAAAGACTGATAAGTGAGCGCAACAAATGAGGAGGCTGAAACATGGTTATCCAGCTACCCAGGTGCCTTGATTTTCAGAAAGGCATTAAAGATAAAGATCCGTTAAAGATGACATGGTGGCGGGTTTCCGAAAAATCCGGAGATGACGTCATGGCGGGTTACAAGGCTTTCGCAGCAGTGATAGATGGATTTTTCTAAGTGTTGGAGATTGACAAGAACAAAGTTCAAATCAACCTGGGGCCTAATGTTGGGGATATGACTACCAGGCATGACCCGCCCAGGAGGGGCTGGGTCAATTACAATGGCGGGTTACTTAAAAGAAGCCCGAAGAGTATACAAGGTGACGGTTTACGATAAGGCTTGTAGTAGGCCCAAGTGCGGAGGCGGCTTAAGGCCCGTAAATGTAAACCGCCATGTATGAATAAGACTTGTAAAGTAAGGCATGTAAAAGATGTCACCGAGCCGGACACGTTCTATGAGCCGGCCGGGACTCTGTAGGCCGCAAGGCGTCAATCCGTGTATATAAGGGGACGACCCGGCGGCGGCTTAGGAGAAGAAACAGATCAAGGGCCAAGCTAGCGTGTTTTCGCTCCTTGGTCATCGAAACCTAGCAATACCACAACAACTGGACTAGGCTTTACCTTCACTGTAAGGGTCCGAACCAGTATAAACCTCTCGTGTCCTTTGTCCCGATTAACCCCTTTAAGATTCCTAGTTGCGATGGCTCCACGACTAAGTCCTTTCACTAGGAAATCTATCGTGACAATTCCATGACATTACTGCTCAAGTGAAGAAGCCCAAGTCTGGACCTAAGCCTGAGACTGAGTGCTTCTACTACAAAGGGACTGGTCACTGGAAGCGGAACTGCCCCAAGTATTTGGTGGATAAGAAGGATGGCAAAGTAAAGGTATATTTGATATACATGTTATTGATGTGTACCTTACTAATGCTCGCAGTAGCGCCTGGGTATTTGATACTGGTTTGTTTCTAATATTTGCAACTCGAAACAGGGGCTACGAATTAAGAGAAGATTGGCTAAGGAAGAGGTGACGATGCACGTGGGAAATGGTTCCAAAGTCGATGTGATCGCCGTCGGCACACTACCTCTACATCTACCTTCGGGATTAGTTTTAGACCTGAATAATTGTTATTTGGTGCCAGCGTTAAGCATGAACATTATATCTGGAGCTCATTTGATGCGATATGGCTATTGATTTAAATCAGAGAATAATGGTTGTTCTATTTATATGAGTAATATCTTTTATGGTCATGTACCCTTGATGAGTGGTCTATTTTTACTAAATCTTGATAGTAGTGATACACATATTCATAGTATTGAAGCCAAACGATATAAGTTTAATAATGATAATGCAACTTATTTGTGGCACCGCCGTTTAGGTCATATTGGTGTAAAGCGCATGAAGAAACTCCATGCTGATGGGCTTTTGGAATCACTTGATGCTTGCGAACCATGCCTCATGGGCAAGATGATAAGGCTCCGTTCTCCGGAACAATGAAACGAGCAACAGACTTATTGGAAGTAATACATACCGATGTATGCGGACTGATGAGTGTTGATGCTCATGGCGGGCATCGTTATTTTCTGACCTTCACAGATGATTTGAGCATATATGGGTATGTCTACTTGATGAAACATAAGTCTGAAACATTTGAAAAGTTCAAAGAATTTCAGAGTGAAGTGGAAAATCATCGTAACAAGAAAATTGAGTTTTTACGATCTGATCGTGGAGGTGAATATTTGAGTTATGAGTTTGGTCTTCATTTGAAACAATGCGAAATAGTTTCGCAACTCACGCCACCCGGAACACCACAGCGTAATGGTGTGTCTGTACGTTGTAACCGCACTTTATTAGATATGGTGCGATCTATGATGTCTCTTACTGATTTACCGCTATCATTTTGGGGTTATGCTTTAGAGATGGCTGCATTCACGTTAAATAGGGCACCATCGAAATCCGTTGAGACAACACCTTATGAACTGTGGTTTGGCAAGAAACCCAAGTTGTCATTTTCTGCGATGCTCATGTGAAAAAGCTTCAACCTGATAAGCTCGAAGCCAAATCGGAGAAATGTGTCTTCATAGGATACCCAAAGGAGACTGTTGGGTACACCTTCTATCACAGATCCGAAGGCAAGATATTCGTTGATAAGAATGGATCCTTTCTAGAGAAGGAGTTTCTCTCGAAAGAAGTGAGTGGGAGGAAAGTAGAACTTGTAACATCCCAAAATTCTAAATTTTGGAATGTTATAATAAATAGATAGATTGATTGTTTGTTTGATTGTTGTGTGATTGATTGAGTGAAATTCGAAACTTTTTGAAAGTTAAATGAGAGGGAATAAAAGGACTTTCCCAAACTTTCACCTTTTGCATTTTGATCTCCGTGAATTCAAATCCTTTTCAAATACAAAACCCCCAAGAGAAGATGACATGACTTCTTCCATTTAAATAAATGAAAAGGGTTTTGAAAAGATTTGAATTTCATTTGGAAATATTTCAATTCATAAACTTCAAGCAACTCAATGATTTTCATTAGAGAAGATAAAATGACTTCTTCAAATTATATGAAATATGAGTTGGGAGTTTAAAAGGATCAAAATTTAAAATCCTTTTGAAATTATTTTCAATTTGGAGTTATTTGGGTTTTATTCAAATTATTTTTCTCCAAAAATAAAATATATGGAAAATAGGGTAACATGATTCCCTACATCAGAAAATTGGAGAGAAATAAATTTGAATTAATTTTGGTATTTTTATAATGATTTTTATTGGATTTTATTAGACCAGTAGCACTCTTTGAATTATCTGAATTTGTGTGAATTTTATTTAATGCTAGGAAAATGTTCAGCTTGTAGAAAATCTTTTTCTGAAAATTTTGATATATTATATGCCTATATAATATTTTAGTTTATTTTGTTTTTGTTATTTTTGTTGTCTGTGAAAAATGTTTAAAAAAATAAAAAAAATCTTTTCCGCCGACTGGGCCGGCCCAGCACCCAACCGGGCCAGGCCAAGCCCAGCCCAGCCGAGCCGTCCCCGACCTCACGCAGGAGGCCGGATCCCGCACGCCACCGCCGCCGCCTCGGTGTCCGAGCCGTCCCCGCCGCGGACTCCTCGCTGCCTCTCTCCTTGCCCCTCCCGCAAGCCGTCCGCCGCCCCCGACTCTTAAATAGCGGAGCCGCCCCGCCTCTCTCTCCTCCCTCACACTTCCCGCGCCGCCGCCCTCGCACACCACCGCCCGAAGCTGCTGCCGCCTCCCGCTACTGCCTCCTGCTGCTGCGCCGCCCGCTCGCCTCGCCGCGCTCTTCGCCGCCGCCGCCGCGCCGCATTCCCGCCGCATTGCCCTCGCCGCCCCGCACCGCTTCCACCGCCGCCGTCGCATAGCGCCGCCCCGAGCCGCAGACGCCGGAAACCGCCGCCGCCGACGACCCGCGGACCGAACCGGTATAGCCATTGCTTCGACCCGGTTTATTTAGGGTTATCTCGGTTTTTCTTTAAACCCAGTTTTCCTATTTAAATCTGTTAATTAGTAAACGTTTTCCAGTCAGTAGTTTTAGTGAACGAATTCACTATTTAGTCCTAAACAGTGAACATATTCGTTCGCTAGTGTCCCACAGTGAACGTTCGTTGTTTAGTATATTCCTTTTCTTTTTAATTTCCGGCAGGGACCCGTTTGTGAATAATTTTCTTACAGATTAGTCCCTCTGCTTCAAACGACCACAACTTTTTGCTCGTTTGTCCAAATCCAACGAAACCAACGCCCACTTCTTCGTTATGATCTCCTCTATCTAGTAAAACAACTTAAACATGTTGTTTAAATTTTAAAATTTGAATTAGATCAGATTTGAATTCAAACTTTGTTTGGTCATAACTTGAGTTTCATAACTCCGATTTAGTTGATTCTTTTTGCAAATTGAAACTCTTGACCCACACTTTCTGATAAGGCCAAATTCACATAACTTTGGTACTGTTAGAAATTGTTTTATGTTGCAAGAGTTATTTGCTTGGTTTTGATGTTTTCCGAACTGTCTTCTTCGTTCTTCCCGATCTTCTGAGTGATTGCTTATGTGTGGTTACTATTGCTTGCTCACGATAGATTGAACAGAGTGTGACGAGTAGAGCTATCAAGAGTTTTGAGTGCGAATCATCTTCGTCAACCTTGCAGGCAAGTTCACACTTTGATCATATCCCCTTTCATACCCAGTTTTTATGCATTAGTTTCACCCTCAAACATTGCATGAGTAGGATTGATAACATGTGGGTACTGGGAAATAGTTGATGAGGTAGGAACCTATTGCCCTGCATTCAAACCTTGGGAGTTACTATTACGTTATGCTTATATTGCCATGCTATGCTTGTAGACGTGGATTGGGTTTTGAGAGTATTCATGACCGATGTGAGATTGTTAATTAATGGTTTACTTAAGGTGGCAACTTTAAACACACATATGGGTGGATTGAGGCACCTGGGTACTCCAGCGATTGCCTGTTTAGGCACCTGGGTATTCCAGCGATTGCCTGTTTTTTATGGACCGCCACCCAGGCTCAAAGGGATCATGAGATTATTCATACTAGAAACTTCCGTGTGCAGCCACAAGCTATTATGGGCTCTAGCATAGTTGATTAAGTCATGTGAACTCTTACAGTGGTAGACTAGCAGATGTAGGGGACGTAGGTGGTACGGTCTACCCATCGCAAGGTGCAAACGCTTCTGAAAGACTGTGTCTCAGTCATCCGTTTCTCAAACACCATGTAGTGCAAGAAATCCAACGGAGGAGATCGAGTCTTGTGGGGAAAAGTGCGCAAACCTCTGCAGAGTGTATAAACTAATCATGATTAGCCGTGTCCCCGGTTATGGACGTCTTGAGTATCTAGTACTTGGATTATCATGTGAATCTCATCACGTTACTTTAAATTAATTTTGTTGGGTTTAATGATGTTACTTAATTGGGATTGAGAATGCTGTCAACCATTCTCAATGTTTAACAACCACCATGATAGTTAAATAAAATTTATTCCTTTGTAGTAGGGAAAAATTGGCTTTGCAAAAACACTATAACCATAGAGCTTTTCCACCAGCCAAATATGCATCTAGTGATAGCCTTTATTCATCATTATTCTATGGTGTGAATTTGCCAGTACATTCAATGTACTGACCCTTTGTGGCTGCAACGTCTCATGTTGCAGGATTTCTTACGATGAGTAAGTGATACGTTAGGGTTAGGATTTCTACACTCAACTTTGCCGTTGGTGTTGATGGGAATCCACAACCTTGTTACTTCCGCTATTTGGATTGAGGTAATGGTATTTTACGTTACTTTATACATGTGATTTACCTCTGTTATAAATCCTCGAGTACTGTGTGTGTCAGCATACCGATCCAGGCATGACACTTAAGCACAGAGACTTGACCGTCTGAGGTCGGGTCGCTACAAGATGGTATCAGAGCACATGTTGACTGTAGGACGTGACCCTAGAAACTGGCAAGCCCATAGGAAAGATTTTTCTCTAAAACTTTACTTTTCAAAAAGATCTTTTACCTCTCTTCTCTTCTGAGCATATTCAAATATCCCCTTTTAGTGAGACCATACCCCCTTTTTCCTTTTGACCACATGAAGATTCGACTAAGGAGACCACTCCAAGAAGTACAAGATATCAGACAACCGAGACCATTCGGAATGAAGAGGATTTTACCATACATTATGATAATGGAAACTACAACTATTGAAGACTCTGAAGACTAGGAGAATTGGAGACTCCGAAGAATTTACAGATTTGTGTGACCTAGGAAGGCTACCCTTATGGAACTTGGCAGACTATGGAAGTTGTCAATACCCGAGATCAAGGTGTGTAGGAGAAAGATCGGAGCATGGAGAGTTAAAAACTCAAAGTTCTGTCAACGAAAACCCTAAGGCAGGAGATATCAACTATGGAGAGATAGCTCATGGAAATGGCAAGAGCAGAACCACGGCTATCCATAAGGTTATCGCCCGCTTATGATATTTTCACCGTGCTGATTTAAGCATGCATATGCATGGAAGGATTGAATGGTAGAAGGCTGATGGAGCACCTATCAGCAAGAGATGAAGTTTTAACCTAGGACGGTGTATCACCAGGATCTGGAGTAATACATCAAGAAGTTTAAGATGGACTTGTCATATTTGACAAGGAGGCCATTTGTGAAGAACTTAGGACCCAGAAGCTGAAGTAGCCAAATTGGAGGAACAAAACCTTGAGATACCGGAGATTTGTCAGGAACTAAAGGACAGTAGGACCATGGATCATGCCAAGGGTGTTGAAACCCAGAGGTTTGGAATGCAACTCCAGAAATATTAAAGGATGTCACTAGAGACTTCGCGTCAAGAGAAATCTGGCAGAGGAACTTGACAAGCATGATCAGAAGAAGCCATCAGAGACATGAACAAGACTTGAAGAGTTAGACGACCTTGAAGATTTATTGACCTTTAGAAGACCAAACCCCTGTTATATACCTACGTTAGATGCTACGATTGTGAGCTGTCATTTGTTTGATGTTTTTCGACAGCCACAATAAAATATGTCTTTTCAAAACTATTTGGTTGTATTGTGTGTATCCCTCTCTATCTCTCTTATCTCACCCCAACCCTTGGACCCAATAGAGGATGAATGGAGATGAGCTTGTACTTTCTGGACTGATGAGTCAGTTGGAGACAGACCGATGGATTCAGAACATGGAGGATCACATGGAGAATAACCCTATAGTTGGACATGATATGACCCAGCATGCTCTTCAGTGTTTTGAAAGAGGTGCTGCTACTTGGTGGAGGATGTACCAAACCATGAAAGGATGGCAAGGAGTAACCACTTGGAAAGAATTTAAGTTGACTCTACAAAGATATCATCTTGTGTCGCAGAAGTTGAAGCCTTATGGAAAGGATATAAAGAAACCTTGTGCATGCAAGATTTGGGGAGAAGTAGGACACACCCACAAAGAACACAAGGATGAATGCCCTAATTGTGAAGGAAGTCACCTAGCTGAAGAATGCCCAACTAGGCAGATTACTTGTTTCTTGTGTGAAGGGACTACCCACTATCCTGCTGAGTGTCACGTTTACCCCATGGTACGAAGAACCGTACATCAGAAAAAAGAAGTAATGAAAGGAGCCCTCATGGAAATTTTAGAAGAAGCTGTGATGAAGGAAGAGATGGAGGACACACCTAAAGAAGACCCGAGTAAACCTGCACCAAGTCATGCTATTCATGTGGAGAAGAAGGACACATCTCCCAGAATTGTTTGAATGGGGATCTAGTAGTATTCTCGACAGAGGAAGTAGAGTATGACCCATAGGAAATAGAAGCCCTAATTGGAATGGAAAAGTCCAGGAAGAGAAGCAGAGTGGATTCTAGGAAGGATCTGAGTCATATCACCTATTATAGGTGCAAGGAGTCAGGGCACTACCTCAGCAGTTGCCCAAAAAGGAAACCTCGATACTTGTCAGAAGTAATATGTTTTAGTTGTAATGGAGCAGGGCACTTTGCCAGAGAATGCCCCAAGGAGAAGGAAACTTGTGCTAGATAGTTGAGTTTGCAACAAAAGAAATGGAGTAGTAGAAGTGAGAACATTTTCTTTTATATTGAGGTATTGAGTTGACACATGTAATGGAAAAGCGAGAGATTGTAATCATTTGAGAATGAATAAAGTTAGCATCGTTGGTACTGATATGGATTTTATGAGTTGTTACCCTATGAAGAATAATTTTGGCCATTTTGAGGATATGAGAAATATGGTCTATGAAAGATTTGTGCATTTTAAGGGTGGTAGTACCCTGTAAGAACCGTTGACCCCTGGAAAAGATAAGGATACTCCACTGAGTGGATTTCGGACAAAATGAATATGAGTTTTGTCTCGATATGTGTGATACCCCAAGAGTACGTAGGATAAAGTTGGAGACCGTCAGTTGTTTGGACCAAATGTGATCAAGGATTCAGAAGAGAATGTTAAGTTGATTCGAGATAGACTGAAGGTAGCTCAGTCCAGGTAGAAGAGTTATGCAGACTCAAAAACGCAAGGAGGTAGTCTATGAAATTGGAGACAGATCATGCCTTCGTGAGTCCCCTCTACGAGGAATTAAATGATTTGGAGTTAAGGGAAAGTTAGCCCCGAGATTTGTAGGACCATACCGAGTTTTGGAGCGTATGAGAGAGGTGGCCTACAAGTTGGAGTTACCCGAAGGACCGTCAGGAGTTCATGATGTGTTTCACGTTTCCCAGTTAAAGAAGTGCCATGCAGGGATGGCCAACATTCCCCTGTAAGGACGCTTGACCCTGGAAAGGATAATGATGTTCCATGAAGTGGAGTATGGACTTCATAAGTATAAGTTTTTAACTCGGTATGTGGGATATCCCACGAGGATGAAGAGATGAATTACTATTGGATATAAAGGAGGTATGATGTTGGAAATATGGATCAAGGGAAATTCCATGATGAGTCTGAGTAATCATGTCCTAGTTTGGTGCCAATAGAAGGAAGGAAGACAATACAATTAGATGGATTTTAAGTATGCTAGGAAGCTGGAAGTTGGGTGTTGGAATAACGATCAGTTGCCCCGAGGATGAGTTCAAGGTTTACAAGTAATGAGATGGGCCATAACCCACAGGCCCAGGACCTACCAAGAAGCAATCACATTCTTGCTGAAGGAAAAAAACCTGGTAGAAGTTACAATTTTATCGATAGACGATCTTATAGGAGTAATGCAAAACCTAAGAGTTGTGAAGGAACGATAGATGTTTGTTTGGCTTGCAGAATCAATGGATTTATCCGAACCCAGTTCGTCGACAAGAGAAATTCTGCAAGGCTTGTGAGGCCTTTATTCATCATTATTCTATGGTGTGAATTTGCCAGTACATTCAATGTACTGACCCTTTGTGGCTGCAACGTCTCATGTTGCAGGATTTCTTACGACGAGTAAGTGATACGTTAGGGTTACGATTTCTACACTCAACTTTGCCGTTGGTGTTGATGGGAATCCACAACCTTGTTACTTCCACTATTTGGATTGAGGTAATAGTATTTTATGTTACTTTATACATGTGATTTACCTCTGTTATAAATCCTCGAGTACTGTGTGTGTCAGCATACCGATCCAGGGATGACACTTAAGCACAGAGACTTGACCGTCTGAGGTCGGGTCGCTACAAGATGGTATCAGAGCACATGTTGACTGTAGGACGTGACCCTAGAAACTGGCAAGCCCATAGGAAAGATTTTTCTCTAAAACTTTACTTTTCAAAAAGATCTTTTACCTCTCTTCTCTTCTGAGCATATTCAAATATCCCCTTTTAGTGAGACCATACCCCCTTTTTCCTTTTGACCACACGAAGATTCGACTAAGGAGACCACTCCAAGAAGTACAAGATATCGGACAACTGAGACCATTCGGAATGAAGACGATTTTACCATACATTATGATAATGGAAACTACAACTGTTGAAGACTCTGAAGACTAGGAGAATTGGAGGCTCCGAAGAATTTCCAGATTTGTGTGACCTAGGAAGGCTACCCTTATGGAACTAGGCAGACTATGGAAGTTGTCAATACCCGAGATCAAGGTGTGTCGGAGAAAGATCAGAGCATGGAGAGTTAAAAATTCAAAGTTCTGTCAAGGAAAACCCTAAGGTAGGAGATATCAACTATGGAGAGATAGCTCATGGAAATGGCAAGAGCAGAACCATGGCTATCCATGAGGTTATCGCCCGCTTATGATATTTTCACCGTGCTGATTTAAGCATGCATATGCATGGAAGGATTGGATGGTAGAAGGCTGATGGAGCACCTATCAGCAAGAGATGAAGTTTTAACCTAGGACAGTGTATCACCAGGATCTGGAGTAATACATCAAGAAGTTTTAACCTAGGACGGTGTATCACCAGGGGGTACCAAAATAATCCAGGAGTGTATCACTGGACAGCAGTCAAGAACATCCTGAAATACCTGAAAAGGACTAAGGATATATTTCTCGTTTATGGAGGTGACAAAGAGCTCGTCGTAAACGGTTACGTCGATGCAAGCTTTGACACTGATCCGGATGACTCTAAGTCACAAACCAGATACGTATTTCTATTGAATGGTGGAGCTGTCAGTTGGTGTAGTTCTAAGCAAAGCGTCGTGGCGGGATCTGTTGGAAATATGCCCTAGAGTCAATAATAAAATGGTTATTATTTTATTTCCTTGTTCATGATAATTGTCTATTGTTCATGTTATAATTGTGTTATCTGCAAATCGTAATACATGTGTGAATACATAGACCACATCATGTCCCTAGTGAGCCTCTAGTTGACTATCTCGTTGATCAATAGATGGTTACGGTTTCCTGACCATGGACATTGGATGTAATTGACAACGGGATCACATCATTAGGAGAATGATGTGATGGACAAGACCCAATCCTAAGCATAGCACAAGATCGTGTAGTTCGTCTGCTAAAGTTTTCTAATGTCAAGTATCTTTTCCTTAGACCATGAGATTGTGCAACTCCCAGATACTGTAGGAATGCTTTGGGTGTGCCAAATGTCACAACGTAACTGGGTGGCTATAAAGGTGCACTACGTGTATCTCCGAAAGTGTCTGTTGGGTTGGCATGAATCGAGGCTGGGATTTGTCACTTCGTATGACAAAGAGGTATCTCTGGGCCCACGCGGTGATGCATCATCATAATGAGCTCAATGTGTCTAAGCGGTTAGTCACGGGATCATGCATTACAGAACGATTAAAGTGACTTGACAGTAACGAGATTGAATGAGGTATTGGGATACCGATGATCGAATCTCGGGCAAGTAACGTATCGATTGACAAAGGGAATTGTATACGGGATTGATTGAATCCTTGACATCGTGGTTCATCCAATGAGATCATCGTGGAACATGTGGGAGCCAACATGGGTATCCAGATCCCGCTGTTCGTTATTGGTCGGAGAGATGTCTCGGTCATGTCTGCATGATTCCCGAACCCGTAGGGTCTACACACTTAAGATTCGGTGACACTAGAGTTGTTATGGGAATTAGTATGCGGTTACTGAATGTTGTTTGGAGTCCCGGATGAGATCTCAGACGTCATGAGGAGTTCCGGAATGGTCCGGAGATAAAGATTTATATATGGGAAGTCCTTATTCGGTAGCCAGAAGTGTTCGGGGGTTTATCGGTATTGTACCGGGACCACTGAAGGGGTTCCGGGGGGTCCACCGGGAGGGTCCACCTGCCCCGGAGGGCCCTATGGGCTGAATATGGAGGGGAACCAGCCCCTAGGTGGGCTGGGCGCCGAACCCCCCTAGGTCCCATGCGCCTAGGGTTTAGGGGAAACCCTAAAGGGGGCGCCCCCCTTGGCTTGGGGGGCAAGCCAACCCCCTTGGTTGCCGCCCCCCCTCTCCCTTGCCCCTATAAATAGAGGGGATGTGGGAGGGCTGCAGCACCACTTCCCCTGGCGCAGCCCTCTCCCTCCCCAACACCTCCTCCTTCGTAGTAGTGCTTGGCGAAGCCCTGCCCGAGAACCACAAGCTCCACCACCACGCCGTCGTGCGGCCGGAGCTCTTCCTCAACTTCTCCTCTCCCCTTGCTGGATCAAGAAGGAGGAGACGTCCCCGGGTTGTACGTGTGTTGAACGCGGAGGTGCTATTGTTCGACGCTTATATCGGAATCAACCTCGATCAGAATCGCTGTGAGTACGGCTCCTTCATCCGTGTTCTTGTAACGCTTCCGTTTCACGATCTTCAAGGGTATGAAGATACACTCCCCTCTCTCTCGTTGCTAGTCTCTCCATAGATTGATCTTGGTGATGCGTAGAATTTTTTTAATTTCTGCAACGATCCCCAACAGTGGCATCATGAGCTAGGTCTATGCGTAGTTTCTATGCACGAGTAGAACACAAGATGTTGTGGGCGTCGATTTTGTCAATTTACTTTCCGTTACTAGTCTTATCTTGATTCGGCGGCATCGTGGGATGAAGCGGCCCGGACCGACCTTACACGTATGCTTACGTGAGACTGGTTCCACCGACTGACATGCACTAGTTGCATAAGGTGGCTAGCGGGTGTCTGTCTCTCCCACTTTAGTCGAATCAGATTCAATGAAGGGTCCTTATGAAGGGTAAATAGAAATTGGCATATCACGTTGTGGTTTTGGTGTAGGTAAGCAACGTTCTTGCTAGAAACCTATAGCAGCCACGTAAAAACTTGCAACAACAATTAGAGGACGTCTAACTTGTTCTTGCAGCATATGTCGTGTGATGTGATATGGCCAAAAGGATGTGATGAATGATATATGTGATGTATGAGATTGATCATGTTCTTGTAATAGGAATCATGACTTGCATGTCGATGAGTATGACAACTAGCAGGAGCCATAGGAGTTGTCTTAATTTATTATATGACCTGCGTGTCAATGATAATGCCATGTAATTACTTTACTTTATTGCTAACCGTTAGCCATAGTAGTAGAAGTAACAGCTGGCGAGACAACTTCATGAAGACACGATGATGGAGATGATCATGGTGTCATGCCGGTGATGATGATGATCATGGCGCCCCGAAGATGGAGATCAAAAGGAGCAAAATGATATTGGCCATATCATGTCACTATTTGATTGCATGTGATGTTTATCATGTTTATACATCTTATTTGCTTAAAACGACGGTATCTTAAATAAGATGACCCCTCGCTACAATTTCAAGAAAGTGTTCCCCCTAACTGTGCACCGTTGCGAAGGTTCGTTGTTTCGAAGCACCACATGATGATCGGGTGTGATAGATTCTAATGTTCGAATACAATGGGTGTAAGCCAAATTTACACATGCAGAACACTTAGGTTGACTTGACGAGCCTAGCATGTACATACATGGCCTCGGAACACGAGAGACCAAAAGGTCGAACATGAGTCGTATAGTAGATACGATCAACATGGAGATATTCACCATTGATGACTAGTCCGTCTCACGTGATGATCGGACACGGCCTAGTCGATTCGGATCATGTATCACTTAGATGACTAGAGGGATGTCTGTCTGAGTAGGAGTTCATTAGATAATTTGATTAGATGAACTTAATTATCATGAACATAGTCTAAAATATTTGCAATATGTCTTGTAGATCAAATGTCCCACGCTAATGTTGCCCTCAACTTCAATGCGTTCCTAGAGAAAACCAAGCTGAAAGACAATGGTAGCAACTATACGGACTGGGTCCGTAACTTGAGGATCATCCTCATAGCTGCCAAGAAAGCATATGTCCTTGAAGCACCGCTAGGTGAAGCACCCATTTTCCCAGCAACTCAAGACGTTATGAACGCCTGGCAGTCGCGTAGTGATGATTACTCCCTGGTTCAGTGCGGCATGCTTTACAGCTGAGAACCGGGGCTCCAAAAGCGTTTTGAGCAACACGGAGCATATGAGATGTTCCAAGAGCTGAAAATGGTTTTCCAAGCTCATGCCCGGGTCGAGAGATATGAAGTCTCCAACAAGTTCTACAGTTGTAAGATGGAGGAGAATAGTTCTGTCAGCGAGCACATACTCAAAATTTCTGGGTTGCACAACCGCTTGTCTCAGCTAGGAGTCAATCTCCCGAATGACGCGGTCGTTGACAGAATCCTTCAGTCGCTCCCACCTAGCTACAAGAGCTTTGTGATGAATTTCAATATGCAGGGGATGGAGAAAACCATTCGTGAGGTATATTCAATGCTGAAATCAGCGGAGGTGGAGATCAAAAAGGAACATCAAGTGTTGATGGTCAATAAAACCATTTGTTTCAAGAAAGGCAAGGGTAAGAAGAACTTCAAGAAGGACGGCAAGGGAGTTGCCGCGCCTGGTAAGCCAGTTGCCGGGAAGAAGCCAAAGCATGGACCCAAGCCAAAGACTGAGTGCTTTTATTGCAAGGGAAACAGTAACTGGAAGCGTAACTGCCCCAAGTACTTAGCGGATAAGAAGGCCGACAATACCAAAGGTATATATGATATACATGTTATTGATGTGTACCTTACCAGCACTCGTAGTAGCTCCTGTGTATTTGATACTGGTGTGGTTGCTCATATTTGTAACTCAAAACAGGAGCTGCGGAATAAGCGGAGACTGGTGAAGGATGAGGTGATGATGCGCGTCAGGAATGGTCCCAAGGTCGATGTGATCGCCGTCGGCACGCTACCTCTACATTTACCTACGGGATTAGTTTTAAACCTCAATAATTGTTATTTAGTACCAGCTTTGAGCATGAACATTGTATCTGGATCTCGTTTAATGCGAGATGGCTACTCATTTAAATCTGATAATAATGGTTGTTCTATTTATATGAGAGATATGTTTTATGGTCATGCCCCGCTGGTTAATGGTTTATTCTTATTGAATCTCGAACGTGATGATACACATATTCATAGTGTGAATGCCAAAAGATGTAAGGTTGATAATGATAGTCCCACATACTTGTGGCACTGCCGCCTTGGTCACATTGGTGTCAAACGCATAAAGAAACTCCATGCAGATGGAATTTTGGAGTCTCTTGATTATGAATCATTTGACACGTGCAAACCATGCCTCATGGGAAAAATGACCAAGACTCCGTTCTCCGGAATAATGGAGCGAGCAACCAACTTATTGGAAATCATACATACTGATGTGTGAGGTCCAATGAGCGTTGAGGCTCGCGGTGGTTATCGTTATGTTCTCACCCTCACTGATGACTTAAGTAGATATGTGTATGTCTACTTAATGAAACACAAGTCTGAGACCTTTGAAAAGTTCAAGGAATTTCAGAGTGAGGTAGAGAATCAACGTGACAGGAAAATAAAGTTCTTACGATCAGATCGTGGGGGAGAGTATTTGAGTCACGAATTTGGCACACACTTAAGGAAATGTGGAATTGTTTCACAACTCACGCCGCCTGGAACACCTCAGCATAATGGTGTGTCCGAACATCGTAATCGCACTCTATTGGATATGGTGCGATCTATGATGTCTCTTACCGATCTACCGCTATCATTTTGGGGTTATGCTTTAGAGACTGCCGCATTCACTTTAAATAGGGCTCCGTCGAAATTCATTGAGACGACACCGTATGAATTGTGGTTTGGGAAGAAACCTAAGCTGTCGTTTCTGAAAGTTTGGGGATGTGATGCTTATGCCAAGAAACTTCAACCTGAAAAGCTCGAACCCAAGTCGAAAAAATGCGTCTTCATAGGATACCCTAGGGAAACTATTGGGTATACCTTCTACCTCAGATCCGAAGGCAAGGTCTTTGTTGCTAAGAATGGATCCTTTCTGGAGAAAGAGTTTCTCTTGAAAGAAGTAAGTGGGAGGAAAGTAGAACTTGATGAGGTACTGCCTCTTGAACCGGAGAGTGGCGCTGCTCAGGAAGATGTTTCTGTGGTGCCTGCACGGACTAGAGAGGAAGTTAATGATGATGATCATGAAACTTCGGATCAAGTTGCTACTGGACTTCGTAGGTCCACAAGGACACGTTCTGCACCAGAGTGGTACGGCAACCCTGTCCTAGAAATCATGTTGTTAGACAATGGTGAACCTTCGAACTATGAAGAAGCCATGGCAGGCCCGGATTCCAACAAATGGCTTGAAGCCATGAAATCCGAGATAGGATCCATGTATGAAAACAAAGTATGGACTTTGACAGACTTGCCCGATGATCGGCAAGCCATAGAACATAAATGGATCTTTAAGAAGAAGACATACGTGGATGGTAATGTGACCATCTGTAAGGCTCGTCTTGTCGCTAAGGGTTACCGACAAGTTCAAGGGGTTGACTACAATGAGACCTTCTCACCTGTAGAAAAGCTGAAGTCCGTCCGAATCATGTTAGCAATTGCCGCATTCTATGATTATGAGATATGGCAGATGGACGTCAAAACGACATTCCTTAATGGTTTCCTTAAAGGAAGAATTGTATATGATGCAGCCGGAAGGTTTTGTCGATCCTAAGAATGCTGACAAGGTATGCAAGCTCCAATGCTCAATCTATGGGCTGGTGCAAGCATCTCGGAGTTGGAACATTTGTTTTGATGAGATGATCAAAGTGTTTGGGTTTACACAGACTTATGGAGAAGCATGTGTTTACCAGAAAGTGAGTGGGAGCTCTGTGGCATTTCTCATACTATATGTGGATGACATACTATTAATGGGAAATGATATAGAATTTTTGGAAAGCATAAAGGCCTACTTGAATAAGTGTTTTTCAATGAAGGACCTTGGAGAAGCTGCTTACATATTAGGCATCAAGATCTATAGAGATAGGTCGAGACGCCTCATTGGTCTTTCACAAAGCACATACCTTGACAAGATATTGAAGAAGTTTAATATGGATCAGTCCAAGAAGGGGTTCTTGCCTGTATTGCAAGGTGTGAGATTGAGCACGGCTCAATGCCCGACCACGTCAGAAGATAGAGAAAAGATGAGTGTCATCCCCTATGCCTCGGCCATAGGGTCTATTATGTATGCCATGCTGTGTACCAGACCTGATGTGAACCTTGTCGTAAGTTTGGTAGGAAGGTACCAAAGTAATCCCGACATGGAACACTGGACATCAGTTAATAATATCCTGAAGTACCTGAAAAGGACTAAGGATATGTTTCCCGTTTATGGAGGTGATGAAGAGCTCGTCGTAAAGGGTTATGTCGATGCTAGCTTCGACACAGATCTGGATGACTCCATGTCACAAACCGGATACGTGTATATTTTGAATGGTGGGGCAGTCAGTTGGTGCAGTTGCAAGCAAAGCGTCGTGACGGGATCTACATGTGAAGCGGAATACATGGCAGCCTCGGAGGCAGCACATGAAGCAATCTGGATGAAGGAGTTCATTACCGACCTAGGAGTTATTCCCAATGCGTCGGGCCCGATGACTCTCTTCTGTGACAACACTGGAGCTATTGCCCTTGCCAAGGAGCCCAGGTTTCACAAGAAAACCAGGCATATCAAGCGTCGCTTGAACTCCATTCGTGAAAATGTTCAAGATGGAGACATAGATATTTGTAAAGTGCATACAGACCTGAATGTCACAGATCCGTTGACTAAACCTCTTCCACGAGCAAAACATGATCAACACCAGAACTCTATGGGTGTTCGATTCATCACAATGTAACTAGATTATTGACTCTAGTGCAAGTGGGAGACTGTTGGAAATATGCCCTAGAGGCAATAATAAAATGGTTATTATTATATTTCTTTGTTCATGATAATTGTCTATTGTTCATGCTATAATTGTGTTATCCGGAAATCGTAATACATGTGTGAATACATAGACCACAACATGTCCCTAGTGAGCCTCTAGTTGACTAGCTCGTTGATCAATAGATGGTTACGGTTTCCTGACCATGGACATTGGATGTCATTGATAACGGGATCACATCATTAGGAGAATGATGTGATGGAAAAGACCCAATCCTAAGCATAGCACAAGATCGTGTAGTTCGTCTGCTAAAGCTTTTCTAATGTCAAGTATCTTTTCCTTAGACCATGAGATTGTGCAACTCCCGGATACTGTAGGAATGCTTTGGGTGTGCCAAATGTCACAACGTAACTAGGTGGCTATAAAGGTGCACTATGGGTATCTCCGAAAGTGTCTGTTGGGTTGGCACGAATCGATACTGGGATTTGTCACTCCGTATGACGGAGAGGTATCTCTGGGCCCACTCGGTGATGCATCATCATAATGAGCTCAATGTGTCTAAGCGATTAGTCACGGGATCATGCATTACGGAACGACTAAAGTGACTAGCCGGTAACGAGATTGAACGAGGTATTGGGATACCGACGATCAAATCTCGGGCAAGTAACGTACCGATTGACAAAGGGAATTGTATACGGGATTGATCGAATCCTCGACATCGTGGTTCATCCGATGAGATCATCGTGGAACATGTGGGAGCCAACATGGGTATCTAGATCCCGCTGTTGGTTATTGGCCGGAGAGATGTCTCGGTCATGTCTGCATGATTCCCGAACCCGTAGGGTCTACACACTTAAGGTTCGATGACGCTAGAGTTGTTATGGGAATTAGTATGTGGTTACCGAATGTTGTTCGGAGTCCCGGATGAGATCTTGGACATCACGAGGAGTTCCGTAATGGTCCAGAGATAAAGATTTATATATGGGAAGTCCTTATTCGGTCGCGGAAGTGTTCGAGGGTTCATTGGTATTGTACTGGGACCACCGAAGGGGTTCCGGGGGGGTCCACCTGCCCCGAAGGGCCCTATCGGCTGAATATGGAGGGGAACCAGCCCCTAGGTGGGCTGGGCGCCAAACCCCCTAGGGCCCATGCGCCTAGCGTTTAGGGGAAACCCTAAAGGGGGCGCCCCCCTTGGCTTGGGGGGCAAGCCAACCCCCTTGGCCGCCGCCCCCCTCTAGATCCATCTGGAGGGGGATGCCCCCCTCTCCCTTTCCCCTATAAATAGAGGGGAGGTTGGAAGGCTGCAGCACCCCTTCCCCTGGCGCAACCCTCTCCCTCCCCAACACCTCCTCCTTCGTAGTAGTGCTTGGCGAAGCCCTGCCGGAGAACCACAAGCTCCACCACCACGGCGTCATGCTGCCAGAGCTCTTCCTCAACTTCTCCTCTCCCTTTGCTGTATCAAGAAGTAGGAGACGTCCCCGGGCTGTATGTGTGTTGAACGCGGAGGCGCCGTTGCTTGATGCTTAGATCGGAATCAACCGCGATCTGAATCGCTGCGAGTATGACTCCTTCATCCGTGTTCTTGTAACGCTTCCATTTCACGATCTTCAAGGGTATGAAGATACACTCCCATCTCTCTCGTTGCTAGTCTCTCCATAGATTGATCTTGGTGACGCGTAGATTTTTTTAAATTTCTGCAACGATCCCCAACAGGATCTACGTGCGAAGCGGAATACATAGCTGCTTCAAAAGCAACAAATGAAGGAGTCTGGATGAAGGAGTTCATATCCGATCTAGGTGTCATACCTAGTGCATCAGGTCCAATGAAAATCTTTTGTGACAATACTGGTGCAATTGCCTTGGCAAAGGAATCCAGATTTCACAAGAGAACCAAGCACATCAAGAGACGCTTTAATTCCATCCGCGGTCAAGTCAAGGAGGGAGACACAGAGATTTGCAAGATACATACGGATCTGAATGTTGCAGACCCGTTGACTAAGCCTCTCTCACGAGCAAAACATGATCGGCACCAAGACTCCATGGGTGTTAGAATCATTACAATGTAATCTAGATTATTGACTCTAGTGCAAGTGGGAGACTGAAGGAAATATGCCCTAGAGGCAATAATAACATTGTTATTTTTATTTTCTTATATCATGATAAACGTTTATTATTCATGCTAGAATTGTATTAACCGAAAACTTAGTACATGTGTGAATACATAGACAAACAGTGTGTCACTAGTATGCCTCTACTTGACTAGCTCGTTAATCAAAGATGGTTAAGTTTCCTAGCCATAGACATGAGTTGTCATTTGATGAATGGGATCACATCATTAGAGAATGATGTGTTTGACTTGACCCATCCGTTAGCTTAGCACTATGATCGTTTAGTTTATTGCTATTGCTTTTTTCATAACTTATACATGTTCCTATGACTATGAGATTATGCAACTCCCGAATACCGGAGGAACACTTAGTGTGCTATCAAACATCACAACGTAACTGGGTGATTATAAAGATGCTCTACAGGTGTCTCCAATGGTGTTTGTTGAGTTGGCATAGATCGAGATTAGGATTTGTCACTCCGATAGTCGGAGAGGTATCTCTGGGCACTCTCGGTAATACACATCACTATAAGCCTTGCAAGCAATGTGACTAAAAAGTTAGTTGCGGGATGTTGCATTACGAAACGAGTAAAGAGACTTGTCGGTAACGAGATTGAACTAGGTATGATGATACCGATGATCGAATCTCGGGCAAGTAACATACCGATGGCAAAGGGAACAATGTATGTTGTTATGCGGTTCGACCGATAAAGATCTTCGTAGAATATGTAGGAGCCAATATGGGAATCCAGGTTCCGCTATTGGTTATTGACCAGAGAGATGTCTCGGTCATGTCTACATAGTTCTCGAACCCGTAGGGTCCTCACGCTTAACGTTCGTTGATGATATAGTATTATATAAGTTATGTATGTTGGTGACCGAATGTTGTTTGGAGTCCCGGATGAGAACATGGACATGACGAGGAACTCCGGAATGGTCCGGTTATAAAGATTGATATATGGGATAATAGTGTTTGGTCTCCGGAAGGGGTTCCGGATATTTCCCGAAATGTTTGGGTATGAGAACACTTTATTTGGGCCAAAGGGGAAAGCCCACAAGGTTTTTGGAAAGCGCAAAAGGAAGTTTTGCGGAGTCCAGGGGCAGACCCCAGACGCCGGGAACCTTGGCGTCTGGTCCTGGAGTCCGAGAAGGACTCTTGCCTTTCGGGTGAAACCGACTTTGTGTACGTTTTTCTCCAAGTTTTGACCCCAAGACTCAACATATAAATAGAGGGGTAGGGCTAGCACCCAAGACACATCAAGAAACACCAAGACGTGTGCCGGCAACCCCATCCCCTCTAGTTTATCCTCCGTCATAATTTTCGTAGTGCTTAGGCGAAGCCCTGCGGAGATTGTTCTTCACCAACACCGTCACCATGCCGTCGTGCTGCCGGAACTCATCTACTACGTCGCCCCTCTTGCTGGATCAAGAAGGCGAGGACGTCATCGAGCTGAACGTGTGCTGAACGCGGAGGTGCCATACGTTCGGTACTTGATCGGGACGGATCGTGAAGGTGTACGACTACATCAACCGCGCTGATAAACGCTTCCGCTTTCGGTCTACGAGGGTACGTAGACACACCCTCCCCTCTCGTTGCTATGCATCTCCTAAATAGATCTTGCGTGATCGTAAGAAAATTTTGAAATACTGTGTTCCCAACACTGCACACACGTGCATGCCAGACTGCATAGCCGCGCTGCACCATAGGGTGGATCCGTTCTTATAACACTCGTGACCGACCGGGGGTTGGCCGGGGCAGAATAAGACCTTTTTGTGTGTAAAATAAGGCCCTTAGGGATTGTTTGGTTAGTTAGTACTTAGAGAACTAGTTAAATACGTACGTGTTTTAGGCCGTAACAAACTAAATCTTTGTTTGGCTGATCCAACTAATCCATGGATAAGTATTACTTGTTTTTTCTAATAAGATGAAAAGTAAGTAAACAGATTTTGCTAAAAATCCTCCCAAAACTCGTTTTTCTAAAAACGAATCGCTTATTATCACTATCCAAACAACCACTAAGGGTGTTAGGAGAATAGGCCCACCCTAAATAATATATATATATATTCTTTACAAACATGTTCAAATTTTGACTTTAAAAAAATCTAGACATATAGAACGGAGGGAGTATATGCATCCTGCAATCCTCACTGACCAATCTTTGGGTATCATATACACTAGAGAATAGATAAGCTGTTGCCGACGAGTCCAAACCCAAATGCTCCTTCTCTTTCTTGAGGTGTGCATTAACAACAAATGTATCTTCGTTTCCTAGATTTCTATGTACATACATGTCCCGCATTGCTCCTACAGTAGATGCATAGCATAAGTATCTTTTCAGCCATGGATGGGGTTGCTTGGACCTCACCCCTAAAGGCCTAGAGCTAAAAGAGCTCTATACTACAATAGTACAATGTATGAGCCAAACAGGACGTCAGCCTAACTCCACTTGAAGCTTGTTATTCGAACTTTTCTTCTTATTTGGTCAAACACATGTATTTTTTTGGTAAGCAACGCATCTCTCCTCCGAGAAATAGCCTTTTATTTTTGTTAACACACATATTCATTTTTTTCAATGGCATAAGCGCATACAATCCGAATATCTAATTCTGAGCCATGTCTCATCTGCATCTGGTGAACAGTAAATAAAAAAATACTAGAAAAATGAAAAGATAACTTTTTTGCATGAAAATGTTTGAGTGCGTGCCAAATTTCAAAGCAACTGGACATTTGAGTAGCTCTCAGCAAAAAAATCGAATCCAAATAGTGCACAAACAGTAAACTTTTTCACATATCCTAAATTTGTCTTTTTTGCTAAGAGCTGCTCAGACATTCAAATGCTTTTAAATTTGACACAGGCATCACATACTCACTCATCTTTCTCCACAGAAAATTTAGAATTTTTTGAATTTATTTAGTATTTATAATGATTTTTTTTTGTTCAGCCCAAGAGCGAAAACACCGCTCTCCATACAAACATGATACCATATGCAATCACATTCCAAAAAAGCTCACCCGTGTTTAATCTTATATATGCCTCACCTAGCTATGAACCACCTAGCTAGGTTGCAAAGTCTCTGGCCTGCACAACCCACTTTTTCACCATCATTTCCATTCATCTTTTCCAAGATTTAGACTTTTGGAATGGAAGTCTGACCGTGAAGAAAGAGCAAATTCTAAGTGGAAAGAATCATGGAGAGCAGCACAAGTGTGCACCGGAATAATATTCTCGAGACACATTGAATTGACGCGCATACATGGCTAGGATCCCCCACCACCCTATAGGATGCAAGAAGCTTTTGATGAAAAGCTGCTGTGATGCGCGCAAGCACTAGAGTCATGTCATCCAAAAGGCCATCCACGTGAAGAAGGTGGGCAAGGACTAGCTCGTTCGTTCACATATGCCATTTCCTTGATGGACCTTGCGTATTTCCTCCTATCTTTTTTCTTTTGGAAAAAATGTGTCCTCCTATCTTTTTTCTTTGGGCAAAATCGTGTCCTCCTATGTGACAAGTCGTTTGGTCGCGCAAACACAAAAGGATTGGGCCGACCTGTTCCTATTTTGACGCGTATATACCGTTACGGAGTGCTCTTAGGGCGAAGTGATATGCATCGCTTATTGCGAGTGTTAGGAAAGGGATCACATTCGCTAGCGGGCCGGCTCAGCTACCTCTCGTTTTCGGAAACTCTAACGAAAGCGATCACCCATTTCGCTAGTGGCTTGAAGCAGCCAGCTCCGCCTTTGAGAAGCTCCTCACTTGATTTTGAGAAGCTCTTGGGGCTGGTTTTTTTAATACGTTTTTCTATGTTTTCCCTTACCTGATTTTCTATTTTCTGGCTTGGCTTTTTCTTTTCTGTTCTGTCTTTCTTCTTTTTATTACTCACTTCTTTTTTTCCTTTTATTTTTCTCCTTTTCAAAGTGCATGACCATATTTTCGTATTCCTGAGCACTTTTCAAATTTGATTTTTAAAAATCAGTGAACATTTTAAAAATCTATAAATGATATTCAAATTAGTAAACATTTTTTCAAATTAATGAACATCTTTTAAAACTATAGAATTTTTCAAATCATTGAAAATCTTTTAATTCTTGAACATTTTAAAATTTTATGAACAATTTCGAAATTCATGATTTAAAAAAATTCTGATCTTTTTTCAAATTGGTGAACATTTTAAATTCATAAAAACTTTTAAAATTTGTGGAATTTCGTAATTCATGATTTCTTTATAAAATCTGTGAACTTTTTAAAGTCTATGAACATTTTCGAAATTTTTAAATATTTTTTAATTCATGAACATTTTTTAATATGTGACAAACATTTTTTTCATATGCTTTGAACACTTCGTTATGTATACTGAAAATCACTTTTATTTTCTTTGAAGATTGTTTATTTTAATTAATAAGTATATAAATAATATGAAACAAAAATAAATTAGAAGGAAGAAAGTCAAAAAAATTCCTAAGCTAACTCAACTAGTGATCGAACTCTTCGCAAAAAAACTAGGGAAGTGACTAATTAATGGGTACCCCTTTGGGGGCTCCAACAAAAGGTCATTTTTTGGTGTGGGAGCACGCCAAGCGGTGCACCCTGCTGTCACCACGTGTCGTGCACTATGTGCTCCTTTTGCATTTCTTTGCTATATGTGTTTTTGGTTTTTAGATTTTTTTGGGGCGGTTTCGCGTGGTTTTCTATAGGTTCTAGAGGGGGGATTTTTCTTTTTATTTTTTGGGAAGTAGTGCTTTTTCATGAGAAGCACAAGTGTGTTTTCTGAAACGGGAAAAGCATAACTTGTGACACGAAATGAAAAGATACAACTATGATTCTGGGTTCCAGTTTTCTTTTTACTTGTGGTTTTTTTCCGGTTTTCAGGCTTTTCTCTAGTTCTGGTTTTTTCTGTTTTTTCCTTTTTTCTATTTTCAATTTCCTTTTTTATTCGGGTTTTATTCCCTTTTTCGTGAAAAAAGTTTGTCAAAACCTATTAAGAGATCTAGTTTTGAAGATCTGGATGTGAGAACTCCAACTGTGACACGGTTTGTGATTTGAACGCATGATTTAAGTGATAAAGCCTTTTGAAAAAGCAAATCTACAGGAAAAAAACTCACAGTTTGCAATAAGTGGCTCACATGTTGTGTGCCATTTGTCAACAGACTCAACACCAAAGAAAGGTGGAGTGACCTTTGCATTGCGTACCCATTAATTAGAGATCTCGAAAAACTAACTGATGGAACTCAATCAAGCGATAGGGCACTAAAATGGGCCATCCCATCTCAGGTAGACATGGGTGAGCCGGCACGTTGCATTTTTTGAATCCAGCGCTATAAGCTCGAAATAAAGATTGGTCCAGGATACTAACAAACCTATTTTCATACTCGTGTTGACGTAATGTCAAGCAAACACACACCAAATCACAATTATGGGTCGGCTCATCAAGTGATTCTTTTTCATGTTATATAATTCTGATAATTTGGTTGGATATTTCTTCTGAGTTTTCTTCCAAGTTATTTTTTCTTTATTTTTCCTTGTACTTTTCCTATTTTCCTTATGTTTTTCTACAAACTAGGAGAAGATACATCAATATTTTAGAAATTATGTCTATTATTCTCCTTTGTTTTTTTTCTTTTGCCTTTCTCTTTACTCTTCTTATTCATGATCATTTTTCTAAATATGTAGAACATTGTTAAAGATACGTCAATATTTTAGAAATTATGTGAATAATTACTGAAATAAAGTAATTTGTTTCTAAATATGATAATATTTTTTAAATTCGTGAATATTTTAAATTTTTATAAAACTTTTTATGTTACTAACCACATTTTAATTCATAATTATTATAAAATCCAAAACATTTTTACATTCATGGTTATGTTCGCACTACCATAAAAATAAGAAAACATTCCTTGAAATTTGTGGAAATATTCAAATATATATATATATATATATATATATATATATATATATATATATATATATATATATATATATATATATATATATATATATATAGACACACACACACATATACATATAGTGTTACTATTCATCACCCAGGCTGCAGAATAAGTTATTCTCCATCCGAGGTAATCTTACAATCATTTCATAATTAAATTACATTTCAAATTCAAATAGTTACATTCCTATTGATTCCCTACGTAAAATTTGACATAAGAAAATAAAAATATAGGTCATAAGACAAGAAAATCTACAATTTATGTATATTTTAGACTATGTTTTTATATTTGTAATTTTACATAACATAAAATATTTTTTACGGCGATTATATATTTTCTTACGGTTCCTTTTTGCGTCGGAAATAAGACAAAACTTACGGAACGTAAAATTCCGGTGCATTGATGGTAAAATAGAGGGGGGGGAGGGGGTGAAGAATAACTAGTCCTCACCCAGGGTGACGAATAGCGCGACCCTATATACATTTTTTATTTATAAATTTTATTTTTAAATCGGTTTTTTATTTATAAATTTTATTTTTAAATTGAGGAATACTATGAAAAATTATGAACATTAAAAAATAAACAAAGTTATCTTGAAATTGGTAGACATTCTTAAAATTCAAAAGCATTTCCTAAAATTTTCGAATATTTTAAAAATTCTCATGCATTACTCAAATTCCTGAAAATCATTAATCTCTTAATTACATGTTTTTGAATTTACAAAATATGCATTTCTCTTTCTATTGGGGGAAAATGCTAAAAATCAGAAAATACAAATGATAGAAGATTGGAAGCCGTAATGCTCGAATGAAAGAAAATCAAAACTATAATGGTCGAGCTGGGTTATGGACTCATGAGCTTTGCCTGTGTGAGTGCCCGTTAAGCTATTGTAATAAGAGAGGGACATACATGAGCTCATTATGCATCGCTCCGAAGGATATTAAGTAAAACACATACCCGGCCAACAATTTTGCTCCGTGTGGCTATTCTGTGTGGCCATTCACTCTCCAGAAAAGACCGCTTGCCTTGTACGGTGTAGCCTAGATATCGTCGCTATTCGCAATTAAAGATGAACTAAAGAAACAAACTACTAATTTTCTGATAGATTGAAAAGCTTCGTGAATTAATAAATTTTAACTTTGAAAAAAAGTAAATTAAGAAATGATCATGGATTTTTGAAATAACCACTCTTTTTTTTTTAAATGTTAGCGAATTAAAAATACCCAAAAAATGTGTTCAAATTTATTTCAAAATTTTCACCATTTAAAAAATGCCATAACATACAAATGTATTCCAAATATTTAGAACATGTTCAAGATCATATAAACATGTCCACAAAATAACCATGTTGGGGAATTTTACAAGATGTTCACAAAAATGAAAAGAATGTCCATGTTACACCCCCGTGTATATGCTCCAGTGATCCCTCACTAATGATGCCATGTCATCCTATTTTACTAAGCTTAATCTCTCCTGGATAAAAACCTAAGTGAAATTCAAATTCAAATTGCAAGTGAAATTTAAAGTTTCACAAACATGATTGCAAAATAGTTCATTATTTAGCAAATATTCCATAGCAATTATTGGTTAAGGAAACCAACATCACTTATTTGCTTAAATGGGCTCTAACAATTAAAATAGTGACAAATCGGCATATTTAAATGCTTTTCCATTTATGAAAAATACAAAAGATTTCAAGTATCTCCCAAAATTTTGTGACAGTGCATAATATTGCAATATAATTAATTGGGTAAGTCTCATGTTTTACAAAACTCACTTGCAATTAAAAATAAATGCAAAACAGAAATAAATAAAAGAAAAAGAAAAAGGAACAAGCCACTGTGCTCTGTGCCTTAGTGCACGGTGCCTGGCTTAGCCTGCTAACCCCCCATCATCTCCTCCTCCAGTTGTCGAGCCGGACAGAACCGGGTGCCGTCCCCGCTGAACCACCTCACCGGCCCCATGCCGCTACAGCGCCGTGGGCGATAAGAACGCCATCGTCGCGCCTCGGGGATGGCTCCACGTCCTTATCCCCCCCTCTCCCCCTCTTCTCGCGCTCCCTTTCTCGATGTGGACCGGCACCCGAACGCTGCCATGGCTGCGCCGCCGTTGTTCGCGTAGCCGCTAACCTCCTCTCACCTCGCCGTCATGTCCAAGAGCTCTGCCCGCGACCGCTACGCCGTGTGCGATCATGAGCCCAAGCCGGAAGCCACCGCAACACCCGCCCCGACCTCGTCTTCTTCCTCGACCCCAGCTAGCTCCCCCACGTCAACCGGCCTCGTCCCTATGCTCCTAAGCCCCCGCCGACCATCGTGTGCCACCCGGTGAGCTTCTGCAGCATCCTTCTCTCTGCCCTGGCTCGATTTTGAGTTGCAGCGGCCGTTGCCGTTGCCGTCGCCACCGTAGCTAGCCGTCGCCGCTGCCACTGCAGGCCTACCTCGCGCCCAAGCATGCAGCTGTGTTCCTGGGGCTCCCAGGAGCTCGACGCACGCACCCGCACGCCCTGCCATGCCCTGCAGCATCGCGTCTCGTGCTCGCCCGAACGCGTCACCGCCTGCTGCCGCACGCTGTTGTTGCTGCCTTGACCGCCCCTCTGCGTGTCACGCCACAGTCGCCGGCGCCTGCCCGCTGCCGACCGCGTCCGCCACTCCCCTGCAGCTCGCCCACTCCTGCATGTAGCGCCGCCGCGCCTGGAGCTTCGCTCCCACGCCCACGTGCACGAGCGCGCGCCCACGCCCCTGCCCCTCGCATGCTCTCACCGGCGCCTCCCCCTGGCCGTGGCTGCCGGTGCCTCTTCGCCCATGCCTACCCATCGCGAGCACAGCCAGAGAGCCGGCTGTGCCATTGCCACAAAGGGTCAGTCGAAAAAATAAATAATAAAATAATAGTAATAATAAAATGAGTACTAAAATAATTAATAACTTAGTTAACCTAATGATTCTATGCCAGAGGTATTGGGGAACGTAGTAATTTCAAAAAAATTCCTACGCACACGCAAGATCATGGTGATAAACAACAACGAGCGGGGAGAGTGTTGTCCACGTACCCTTGTAGACCGAAAGCGGAAGCGTTAGCACAACGCGGTTGATGTAGTCGTACGTCTTCACGATCCGACCGATCAAGTACCGAACGTACGACACCTCCGAGTTCAGCACATGTTCAGCCCGATGACGTCCCTCGAACTCCGATCCAGCCGAGTGTTGAGGGAGAGTTTTGTCAGCACGACGGCGTGGTGATGATGTTGATGTTCTACCGACGCAGGGCTTCGCCTAAGCACCGCTATGATATGATCGAGGTGTATTATGGTGGAGAGGGGCACCGCACACGGCTAAGAGATCAATTGTTGTGTCTATGGGGTGCCCCTTGACCATGTATATAAAGGAGTGGAGGAGGGGAGGGGTCGGCCCTCTCTATGGCGCGCCCTAGGGGAGTCCTACTCCCATCGGGAGTAGGATTCCCCCTTTCCTAGTAGAACTAGGAGCCCTTCCAAGTAGTAGGAGTAGGAGAGAAGGAAAGGGAAAAGAGAAGAGAAGGAAGGAGGGGGCGCAACCCTTTCCCCTAGTCCAATTCGGACTAGGCCTTGGGAGGGCGCGCGGCCTGCCTCTCTCTCTCTTTCCCCTAAAGCCCAATAAGGCCCATACACTCCCTGGCGGATTCCCGTAACTCCCCGATACTCTGATAAATATCCGAATCACTCGAAACCTTTCCGGTGTCTGAATATAGTTGTCCAATATATCGATCTTTACGTCTTGACCATTTCGAGACTCCTCGTCATGTCCCCGATCTCATCCGGGACTCCGAACTACCTTCGGTACATCAAAACACATAAACTCATAATATAACCGTCATCGAAACTTTAAGCGTGCGGACCCTATGGGTTCGAGAACTATGTAGACATGACCGAGACACGTCTCCGGTCAATAACCAATAGCGGAACCTGGATGTTCATATTGGCTCCCACATATTCTACGAAGATCTTTATCGGTCAGACCGCATAACAGCATACGTTGTTCCCTTTGTCATCGGTATGTTACTTGCCCAAGATTCGATCGTCGGTATCTTAATACCTAGTTCAATCTCGTTACCAACAAGTCTATTTACTCGTTCTGTAATACATCATCCCGCAACTAACTCATTAGTTGCAATGCTTGCAAGGCTTATAGTGATGTGCATTATCGAGTGGGCCCAGAGATACCTCTCCGACAATCGGAGTGACAAATCCTAATCTCGAAATACGCCAACCCAACAAGTACCTTTTGAGACACCTGTAGAGCATCTTTATAATCACCCAGTTACGTTGTGACGTTTGGTGGCACACAAAGTGTTCCTCCAGTAAACGGGAGTTGCATAATCTCATAGTCATAGGAACATGTATAAGTCATGAAGAAAGCAATAGCAACAAACTAAACGGTCAAGTGCTAAGCTAACGGAATGGGTCAAGTCAATCACATCATTCTCCTAATGATGTGATCCCGTTAATCAAATGACAACTCATGTCTATGGTTAGGAAACATAGCCATCTTTGACCAACGAGCTAGTCAAGTAGAGGCATACTAGTGACACTCTGTTTGTCTATGTATTCACACATGTATTATGTTTCCGGTTAATACAATTCTAGCATGAATAATAAACATTTATCATGATATAAGGAAATAAATAATAACTTTATTATTGCCTCTAGGGCATATTTCCTTCAGTCTCCCACTTGCACTAGAGTCAATAATCTAGTTCACATCGCCATGTGATTTAATACCAATGGTTCACATCACCATGTGATTAACACACATAGTTCACATCGACATGTGACCAACACCCAAAGGGTTTACTAGAGTCAATAATCTAGTTCACATCGTTATGTGATTAACACCCAAAGAGTACTAAGGTGTGATCATGTTTTGCTTGTGAGAGAAGTTTAGTCAACGGGTCTGCCACATTCAGATCCGTAAGTATTTTGCAAATTTCTATGTCAACAATGCTCTGCACGGAGCTACTCTAGCTAATTGATCCCACTTTCAATATGTATCCAGATTGAGATTTAGAGTCATATGGATCAGTGTCAAAATTTGCATCGATGTAATCCTTTACGACGAACCTTTTTGTCACCTCCATAATTGAGAAACATATCCTTATTCCACTCAGGATGATTTTGACCGCTGTCCAGTGATCTACTCCTAGATCACTATTGTACCCCTTGCCAAAAACAATGTAGGGTATACAATAGATCTGGTACACAACATGGCGTAATTTATAGAACCTATGGCCAAGGCATAGGGAATGACTTCCATTCTCTTTCTATCTTCTGCCGTGATCGGGCTTTGAGTCTTACTCAGTTTCACCCCTGGTAACACAGGAAAGAACTCTTTCTTTGACTGTTCCATTTTGAACTACTTCAAAATCTTGTCAAGGTATGTACTCATTGAAAAACTTATCAAGCGTCTTGATCTATCTCTATAGATCTTGATGCTCAATATGTAAGAAGCTTCACCGAGGTCTTTCTTTGAAAAACTCCTTTCAAACACTCCTTTATGCTTTGCAGAATAATTCTACATTATCTCCGATCAACAATATGTCATTCACATATACTTATCAGAAATGATGTAGTGCTCCCACTCACTTTCTTGTAAATACAGGCTTCATCGCAAGTTTGTATAAAACTATATGCTTTGATCAACTTATCAAAGCGTATATTCCAACTCCGAGATGCTTGCACCAGTCCATAGATGGATTGCTGGAGCTTGCATATTTTGTTAGCACCTTTAGGATTGACAAAACTTTCTTGTTGCATCATATACAACTCTTCTTTAATAAATCCATTAAGGAATGTAGTTTTGTTTATCCATTTGCTAGATTTCATAAAATGTGGCAATTGCTAACATGATTCGGACAGACTTAAGTATAGATACGAGTGAGAAACTCTCATCATAGTAAACACCTTGAACTTGTCGAAAACCTTTTGCGACAATTCTAGCTTTGTAGATAGTAACACTATTATCAGCGTCCGTCTTCCTATTGAAGATCCATTTAATCTCAATGGCTCGCCGATCTTTGGGAAAGTCAATCAAAGTCCATACTTTGTTCTTATACATGGATCTCATCTCAGATTTCATGGCCTCAAGCCATTTCGCGGAATCTGGGCTCATCATCGCTTCCTCATAGTTTGTAGGTTCGTCATGGTGAAGTAACATGACCTCCAGAACAGGATTACCGTACCACTCTGGTGCGGATCTCACTCTGGTTTACCTACGAGGTTCGGTAGTAACTTGATCTGAAGTTACATGATCATCATCATTAGCTTCGTCACTAATTGGTGTAGTAGTCACAGGAACAGATTTCTGTGATGAACTACTTTCCAATAAGGGAGCAGGTACAGTTACCTCATCAAGTTCTACTTTCCTCCCACTCACTTCTTTCGAGAGAAACTCCTTCTCTAGAAAGGATCCATTATCAGCAATGAATATCTTGCCTTCGGATCTGTGATAGAAGGTGTACCCAACATATTCTTTTGGGTATCCTATGAAGACGCACTTCTCCGATTTGGGTTTGAGCTTATCAGGTTGAAATTTTTTCACATAAGCATTGCAACCTCAAACTTTAAGAAACGACAGCTTAGGTTTCTTGCCAAACCATAGTTCATACGGTGTCGTCTCAACGGATTTAGATGGTGCCCTATTTAACGTGAATGTAGCTGTCTCTAATGCATAACCCCAAAACGATAGTGGTAAATTGGTAAGAGACATCATAGATCGCACCATATCTAATAAAGTACGGTTACGACGTTCGGACACACCATTACACTGTGGTGTTCCAGGTGGCGTGAGTGGTGAAACTATTTCACATTGTTTTAATTGAAGGCCTAACTCGTAACTCAAATATTTTACTTCTGCGATCATATCGTAGAAACTAATGATGATGATCATGTAACTTTTATTTTTGTTACGATGATTCTCCACTTCACTATGAAATTCTTTGAACTTTTCAAATGTTTCAGACTTGTGTTTCATCAAGTAGATATACTCATATCTGCTCAAATCATCTGTGAAGATCAGAAAATAATGATACCTACCGCGAGCCTCAACATTCATCGGAGCACATACATCAGTATGTATGATTTCCAACAAATCTGTTGCTCGCTCCATTGTTCCGGAGAATAGAGTCTTAGTCATATTGCCCATGAGGCATGGTTCGCAAGCATCAACTGATTCATAATCAAGTGATTCTAAAAGCCCATCAGCATGGTTTTTCTTCATGCGCTTTACACCAATATAACCTAAACGGCAGTGCCACAAATAAGTTGCATTATCATTATTAACTTTGCATCTTTTGGCTTCAATATTATGAAAATGTGGATCACCACGATCGAGATCCAACAAACCATTTTCATTGGGTGTATGACCATAGAAGGTTTTATTCATGTAAACAGAACAACAATTATTCTCTAACTTACATGAATAACCGTATTGCAATAAACATGATCCAATCATATTCATGCTCAACGCAAACACTAAATAACATTTATTTTATGTTTAACTCTAATCCCGAAAGTATAGGGAGTGTGCGATGATGATCATATCAATCTTGGAACCATTTCCGATACACATCGTCACTTCACCCTTAACTAGTCTCTGTTCATTCTGCAATTCCTGTTTCGAGTTACTATTCTTAGCAAATGAACTAGTATCAAATACTGAGGGGTTGCTATAAACACTAGTACAATACACACCAATAACATGTATATCAAATATACCTATGTTCACTTTGCCATCCTTCTTATCCGCCAATTACTTGGGGTAGTTCCGCCCCTAGTGACCAGTCCCTTTGCAGTAGAAGCACTCAGTTTTAGGCTTAGGTCCAGACTTGGGTTTTTTCACTTGAGCAGCAACTTGCTTGCCGTTCTTCTTGAAGTTCCCTTTTCTTCCCTTTGTCCCTTTACTTGAAACTAGTGGTTTTGTTTATCATCAACACTTGATGCTTTTCTTGATTTCTACAATCGTCGATTTCAGCATCACAAAGAGCTTGGGAATCGTTTCCGTTATCCCTTGCATATTATAGTTGATCATGAAGTTCTACTAACTTGGTGATGGTGACTAGAGAATTCTGTCAATCACTATTTTATCTGGAAGATTAACTCCCACTTGATTCAAGCAATTGTAGTACCCAGACAATCTGAGCACATGCTCATTGCTTGAGCTATTCTGCTCCATCTTTTAGCTATAGAACTTGTTGGAGACTTCATATCTCTCAACTCGGGTATTTGCTTAAAATATTAACTTCAACTCCTGGAACATCTCATATGGTCCATGACGTTCAAAACGTCTTTGAAGTCCCGATTCTAAGCCTTTTAAGCATGGTGCACTAAACTATCAAGTAGTCATCATATTGAGTCAGCCAAACGTTCATAACATCTGCATCTGCTCCAGCAATAGGTTTGTCACCTAGCGATGCATCAAGGACGTAATTCTTCTGTGCAGCAATGAGGATAAACCTCAGATCACGGATCCAATCTGCATCATTGCTACTAACATCTTTCAACTTAGTTTTCTCTAGGAACATATCAAAAATAAAACAGGGGAGCTAAACGCGAGCTATTGATCTACAACATAGATATGCTAATACTACCAGGACTAAGTTCATGATAAATTTAAATTCAATTAATCATATTACTTAAGAACTCCCATTTAGATAGACATCCCTCTAATACTCTAAGTGATCACGTGATCCATATCAACTAAACCATGTCCGATCATCACGTGAGATGGAGTAGTTTCAACGGTGAACATCACTATGTTGATCATATCTACTATATGATTCATTCTCGACCTTTCAGTCTCCGTGTTCCGAGGCCATATCTGTTATATGCTAGGCTCGTCAAGTTTAACCTGAGTATTCCGCGTGTGCAACTGTTTTGCACCCGTTGTATTTGAACGTAGAGCCTATCACACCCGATCATCACGTGGTGTCTCAGCACGAAAAAATTTCGCAACGGTGCATAATCAGGGAGAACACTTGTACCTTGATAATTAGTGAGAGATCATCTTTATAAAGCTACCGTCGAACTAAGCAAAATAAGATGATAAAAGATAAACATCACATGCAATCAAAATATGTGACATGATATGGCCATCATCATCTTGTGCCTTTGATCTCCATCTCCAAAGCATTGTCATGGTTTCCATCGTCACCGGCATGACACCATGATCTCCATCATCTTGATCTATATCAATGTGTCGTCAAATGGTCGTCTCGCCAACTATTGCTCTTGCAACTATTGCTATCGCATAGCGATAAAGTAAAGCAATTATTTGGCGCTTGCATCTTATGCAATAAAGAGACAACCATAAGGCTTTTGTCAGTTGCCGATAACTTCAACAAAACATGATCATCCTATACAACAACTTATATCTCATCACGTCTTGACCATATCACATCACAACATGCCCTGCAAAAACAAGTTAGACGTCCTCTACTTTGTTGTTGCAAGTTTTACGTGGCTGCTACGGGCTGAGCAAGAACCGTTCTTACCTACACATCAAAACCATAATGATAGTTTGTCAAGTTAGTGCTGTTTTAACCTTCTCAAGGACCGGGCATAGCCACACTCGGTTCAACTAAAGTTGGAGAAACTGACACCCGCTAGTCACCTGTGTGCATAGCATGGCGGTAAAACCAGTCTCGCGTAAGCGTACGCGTAATGTCGGTCCGGGCCACTTCATCCAACAATACCGCCGAACCAAAGTGTGACATGATGGTAAGCAGTATGACTTATATCGCCCACAACTCACTTGTGTTCTACTCGTGCATATTACATCAACGCATAAAACTAGGCTCGGATGCTACTGTTGGGGAACGTAGTAATTTCAAAAAAATTCCTACGCACACGCAAGATCATGGTGATGCACATCAACGAGAGGGGAGAGTGTTGTCCACGTATCCTTGTAGACCGAAAGCGGAAGCGTTAGCACAACGCGGTTGATGTAGTCGTACGTCTTCACGATCCGACCGATCAAGTACCGAATGTACGACACCTCCGAGTTCAGCACACGTTCAGCCCGATGACGTCCCTCGAACTCCGATCCAGCCGAGTGTTGAGGGAGATTTTCGTCAGCACGACGGCGTGGTGAAGATGTTGATGTTCTACCGACGCAGGGCTTCGCCTAAGCATCGCTACGATATGATCGAGGTGGATTATGGTGGAGAGGGGCACCGCACACGGCTAAGAGATCAAGAGATCAATTGTTGTGTCTATGGGGTGCCCCCTGGCCACGTATATAAAGGAGTGGAGGAGGGGAGGGGCCGGCCCTCTCTATGGCGCGCCCTAGGGGAGTCCTACTCCCACCGGGAGTAGGATTCCCCCTTTCCTAGTAGAACTAGGAGCCCTTCCAAGTAGTAGGAGTAGGAGAGAAGGAAAGGGAAAAGAGAAGAGAAGGAAGGAGGGGGCGCAACCCTTTCCCCTAGTCCAATTCGGACTAGGCCTTGGGGGGCGCGCGGCCTGCCTCTCTTTCTTTCCCCTAAAGCCAAATAAGGCCCATACACTCCCCGGCGAATTCCTGTAACTCCCCGGTACTCCGATAAATACTCGAATCACTCGAAACCTTTCCGGTGTCCGAATATAGCCGTCCAATATATCGATCTTTACTTCTCGACCATTTCGAGACTCCTCGTCATGTCCCCGATCTCATCCGGGACTCCGAACTACCTTCGGTACATCAAAACACATAAACTCATAATATAACCGTCATCAAAACTTTAAGCGTGCGGACCCTATGGGTTCAAGAACTATGTAGACATGACCGAGACACGTCTTCGGTCAATAACCAATAGCGAAACCTGGATGTTCATATTGGCTCCCACATATTCTACGAAGATCTTTATCGGTCAGATCGCATAACAACATACGTTGTTCCCTTTGTCATCGGTATGTTACTTGCCCGAGATTCAATCATCGGTATCTTAATACCTAGTTAAATCTCGTTACCAGTAAGTCTCTTTACTCGTCTCGTAATACATCATCCCGCAACTAACTCATTAGTTGCAATGCTTGCAAGGCTTATAGTGATGTGCATTATCGAGTGGGCCCAGAGATACCTCTCCGACAATCGGAGTGACAAATCCTAATCTCGAAATACGCCAACCCAACAAGTACCTTTAGAGACACCTGTAGAACACCTTTATAATCACCCAGTTACGTTCTGACGTTTGGTGGCCCACAAAGTGTTCCTCCGATAAACGGGAGTTGCATAATCTCATATTCATAGGAACATGTATAAGTCATGAAGAAAGCAATAGCAACAAACTAAACGATCAAGTGCTAAGCTAACGGAATGGGTCAAGTCAATCACATCATTCTCCTAATGATGTGATCCCGTTAATCAAATGATAACTCATGTATATGGTTAGGAAACATAGCCATCTTTGATCAACGAGCTAGTCAAGTAGAGGCATACTAGTGACACTCTGTTTGTCTATGTATTCACACATGTATTATGTTTCCGGTTAATACAATTCTAGCATGAATAATAAACATTTATCATGATATAAGGAGATAAATAATAACTTTATTATTGCCTCTTGGGCATATTTCCTTCAAGAGGGCCCCACTGATAGTTAAACAAAATTAACTAATCTAATAAAGCCAGAGACAATGACAGCCGGGACCCACCTACACTATTCCCCCTTTGGCCAGTCAATGTTAACCGGGCCAACTCAGTCAATGGCCCCACCTGTCATGAACTTAGGGTAGTATTCCCTGGGTACACTTAGCAAATTCAGTTTATTTTTGAATTAAAAAGAATTCTAGAAAATCCAGAATATATTTTAAAACTTTGAAAATTTATATAAATTAAACCGTAAGTCGGATGAAAATAATTTATATATGAAAAATAATCAGAAAAATAGGACGACTTTATTTATGCCATCCACATACCTTTCACATGCCTCCAACACTACAAACATGGAACCTTCCCCTGCGGATCGTTTGTCCGATAATTGCCTAAAGCCGGGAAAATATTTTGAGATATTTTCCCGCTCCATCTGTAACGCGTAGCATTGCATTAGGTCGCCCCTAGCACAGCATATTGCCATGTCATACATCGTGATGAATATGTTTGCTTTATATTTACTGTTCCTTCCCTCTCTTCTCTATGGTAGACCCCGAGACCGGCGCTGGTCCCGAGTATGACTACACTCCAAACGTCCAACCCCTTTCAGCAGAGCTTCCAGGCAACCAAACCACCTTGATAATTCCGATATCACCCATTGTTTTTCTCTCATGCTTGTTGCCCGCTTTGTTACCGGTGACTCGATCAATGTGATCAACGACCAGATACCGACACATCACCGGCACCCCCTTAGTTGTACGACTCTAAAGAGCTACTATCGAGTGTAGAGGGTGATTCCTCGTATCCCACGTACGATGATATCTCTGTAGTGTAGCACATCGAGTGTGGTTAACCGAGGGTGATTCCTCACTCACCGCTCTTGATGATGTCTCTGTCGTGCGCCTCTTCAAGCGTGAACCTACCGAGGGTGATTCCTCCAAGTTCACCTTGACATTTTACCTCGGGTGTGAACCTATCAAGGGTGATTCCTCTGAGTTTACCTTGATGGTAAGGACACACTGTTACCTTTAAATGTTACTGCAGGGTTGAAGGGATAGGTGGTATCGTCCTAGTAGAGGTGGAATTGAGTTCCCGATAGTCCCTGGGTAAGTCGGGTTGTCCATGAGGGTACCCACGAGATAATGATGCGGCACGACCGGGCAGGCAGAGACCGCTCTAGAGAGGGATGGGCCTGGCCCTTGTCGTAAGTCCGCGAGACAGGGCGACAGGATCACTGATTGTTTTCGCGAGCTCCCAATACACTAACGAGTTTGGATATTTGATCTGAGTAGGCCTCTGGCATTTTCTCACTAACCACCACGCGGGAATAAGTATGGGCACTCGGTGTCGTATGATTCTTCCGAAAGCTCACTGACGTCAGTAGTTGAGTGGCGCGGGCCCGGTTGGACGGTAACTACCTGTGCTTGTATAAGGAGGTCGGTCTGCTCCAGGCCGCATTCGCAACACGCAGGAGTGCAAAGGACAATAGGACCATGACCCCGTCGCGCTTAGGATTTAGACTACGTGCTGGCCTCTCTATCGAGCCTAGGTATGACTACGATATGTCGATCAGCCAAGGCCGGCCATGGCCCGGAAAAGTGTTTCTAGCCAAAGTTAATCTAGCGTGTTAGGTAAGTTGGTGCACCCCTACAGGGAAGTATATCTATTCGAATAGTCGTGTCCATGGTAACAGACGCTCAGAGTGTATCCCTGATACGTCTCCATCGTATCTACTTTTCCAAACACTTTTGCCCTTGTTTTGGACTCTAACTGGCATGATTTGAATGGAACTAACCCGGACTAACGCTGTTTTCAGCAGAATTACCATGGTGTTATTTATGTGCAGAAACAAACGTCTCGGAATGACCTGAAACTTCACGGAGCAACTTTTCAGTAAATATGAAAAATACCTGCAAAAGATGAAGGCCAGGGGGCCCACCACCTGTCCACGAGGGTGGGGGCCGCGCCTGCCCCCTAGGGCGCGCCTCCTACCTCGTGGGCCCCTTGTTGCCTCTCTGACTTCAACTCCAACTCCATATATTGTGTTTCGGGGAGAAAAAATCAGAGAGAAGAAATCATCGCGTTTTACGATATAGAGCCGCCGTCAAGCCCTAAAACCTCTCGGGAGGGCTGATCTGGAGTCCGTTCGGGGCTCCGGAGAGGGGAATCCGTCGCCATCGTCATCATCAACCATCCTCCATCACCAATTTCATGATGCTCACCGCCGTGTGTGAGTAATTCCATCGTAGGCTTGCTGGATGGTGATGGGTTGGATGGGATCTATCATGTAATCGAGTTAGTTTGTTAGGGTTTGATCCCTAGTATCCACTATGTTCTGAGATTGATGTTGCTATGACTTTGCTTTGCTTAATGCTTGTCACTAGGGCCCGAGTGCCATGATTTTAGATCTGAACCTATCATGTTTTCATCAATATATGAGAGTTCTTGATCCTATCTTGCAAGTCTATAGTCACCTATTATGTGTTATGATCCGTTAACCCCGAAGTGACAATAATCGGGATACTTACTGGTGATGACCGTAGTTTGAGGAGTTCATGTATTCACTATGTGTTAATGCTTTGTTCCGGTACTCTATTAAAAGGAGGCCTTAATATCCCTTAGTTTCCGTAAGGACCCCGCTGCAACGGGAGGGTAGGACAAAAGATGTTATGCAAGTTCTTTTCCATAAGCACATATGACTATATTCGGAATACATGCCTAAATTACATTGACGAACTGGAGCTAGTTCTGTGTCACCCTAGGTTATGACTGTTACATGATGAACCGCATCCGGCATAATTCTCCATCACTGATCCATTGCCTACAAGTTTTCCATATATTGTTCTCCGCTTATTTACTTTTCTGTTGCTATTGCTATCATCACTACAAAACACCAAAAATATTACTTTTACTACTGTTACCTTTTGTTACCATTATCACTACTATCATATTACTTTGCTACTAAACACTTTGCTGCAGATATTAAGTTTCTAGGTGTGGTTGAATTGACAACTCAGCTGCTAATACTTGAGAATATTCTTTGGCTCCCCTTGTGTCGAATCAATAAATTTGGGTTGAATACTCTACCCTCGAAAACTATTGCGATCCCCTATACTTGTGGGTTATCAAGACTATTTTCTGGCGCCCTTGCCGGGGAGCATAGCTCTATTCTTTGAGTCACTTGGGATTTATATCTGCTTATCTTTATGAAGAACTTGAAAGATCCAAGAACCAAGATTTATCCCTCAACTACAAGGGGAGGTAAGGAACTGCCATCTAGCTCTGCACTTGATTCACCTTCTGTTTTGAGTAAGCTTGCGACACCTACACCTGCTTCTGCTATTTGTTCTGATATGTCGCATGTTATTGATGATGCCACTTCTGCTATGCATGATACTTATGATGAAACTACTTCTATGCTTGATACTACTGTGCCACTTGGTAAATTTCTTGATGAACAACTTGCTAGAGCTAGAGAAATTGAAAATATTGAATCTGATGATACTGATGAAAGTGATGATGAAGAATCACTTGTTATTCCCAAGGGTTATGTTTTTGATCAAGAAGCTTCTTTAGCTATTTTAGCTTGCAAAAATAGAAACGAACTCAAAAGGCTATTAGCTAAATGGAGTAAGCAATCTCTAAATGCTAGCATGAAACCTGACCCTGCTTTTGTTACTTCACCTATCTTTGTTACTGATAAGGATTATGAATTCTCTATTGATCCTGATATAAATACTTTGGTTGAATCTGATCCTTTTCATGGTTATGAATCTGAAAATGTTGTGGCACATCTTACTAAACTGAATGATATTGCCACCCTATTCACTAAAGATGAGAGAACTCGTTACTTTTATATCCTTAAAATATTTCCGTTCTCATTAAAAGGTGATGCTAAGACATGGTTTAATTCTCTTGATCCTGGTTGTGTGCGTAGTCCCCAGGATATGATTTATTACTTCTCTGCTAAATATTTCACTGCTCATAAGAAACAAGCTGCTTTAAGGGATATATATAATTTTGTGCAAATTGAAGAAGAGAGTCTCCCACAAGCTTGGGGGAGGCTTCTCCAATTACTTAATGCTTTGCCTGATCATCCTCTTAAGAAAAATGAAATACTTGATATCTTTTATAATGGACTAACCGATGCCTCCAGAGATTACCTGGATAGTTGTGCTGGTTCTGTTTTCAGGGAAAGAACACCAGATGAAGCTGAATTCTATTGAATAATATGTTGGCAAATGAAAATAATTGGACACCTCCGGAGCCAATTCCTGAGCCAATTCCTAAACCAACTCCGAAGAAGAGGGGTATTCTATTTCTCAGTCCTAAAGATATGCAAGAAGCAAACAAATATATGAAAGAAAAAAGTATTAAAGCTGAAGATGTTAAGAATTTACCTCCTATTGAAGAAATACATGGTCTTAATTTACCGCCTGTTGAAGAAACATATAATCTTAATTCATTACCTATTGAAGAAACTCATGTCTTGATAACCCAACACAGGTAGTAAAGGTAAATTCTCTCCATAGATATGATAAAGCTGAAATCCCATTTACTAAATTTGCTAGCCCATGCTTAGATGAGTTGGATAAATTTATGGCTAAGCAAGAATATTTTAATACTTATTTTGGTAGACAATTGAAATACAATTCAAATATGCTTGAACACTTGGGTGATTATATGGCTAATGTCAAAGGTGAACTTAAACTTATTAGTAAACATGCTTCTATGGTTACCACTCAAGTAGAACAAGTACTAAAAGCTCAAAATGATTTGCTCAATGAATTGAATAGTAAGGATAATGATAATGCTGTAACAGTTATGACTAGAGGTGGTAGAATGACTCAGGAACCCTTGTATCCTGAAGGCCATCCTAAAAGAATTGAGCAAGATTCTCAGAGAAATAATATAGATGTACCTAGTTCTTCTAAAAAGAAAAAAAGAAAAATGATAGGACTTTGCATGCTTCTAGTGATCCTATTATTGAAACACCTGAGAATCCAAATGATATTTCTATTTCTGATGCCGAAACTCAGTCTGGTAATGAACCTGACACTAGTGGTAATGTTAATGATAATGTTCATAATGATGCTAAACCTAGTAGTGATAATGACATAGAAATTGAACCTGCTGTTGATCTTGATAACCCACAATCAAAGAACCAACGTTATGATAAGAAAGACTTTGTTGCTAGGAAACATGGTAAAGAAAGAGAGCCTTGGGTTCAGAAACCCATGCCTTTTCCTCCCAAACCATCCAAGAAAAAGGATGATTAGGATTTTGAGCGCTTTGCTAAAATTATTAGACCTATTTTTTTGCGTATGCGATTAACTGATATGCTCAAAACCAATCCTTATGCTAAGTACATGAAAGATATTATTACAAATAAAACAAAGATACCGGAAGCTGAAATTTCCACCATGCTTGCTAATTATACTTTTAAGGGTGGAATACCAAAGAAACTTGGAGATCCCGGTGTACCAACTATACCATGCTCCATTAAAAGAAACTATGTTAAAACTGCTTTATGTGATCTTGGAGCCGGTGTTAGTGTTATGCCTCTCTCTTTATATCGTAGACTTGATTTGAATAAGTTGACACCTACTGAAATATCTTTACAAATGGCTGATAAATCAAGTACTATACCTGTTGGTATTTGTGAGGATGTGCCTGTTGTAGTTGCAAACGTCACTATTTTAACGGACTTTGTTATTCTTGATATTCCCGAGGACGATAGTATGTCTATTATTCTTGGAAGACCCTTTTTGAATACTGCAGGGGCTGTTATTGATTGCACTAAAGGCAATGTCACTTTTCATGTTAATGGTAATGAGCATACGATACACTTTCCGAGGAAACAACCTCAAGTTCATAGTATCAACTCTATTGGAAAATTTCCATCGATTATATTTGGAGGTTTTGAATTTCCTCTTCCTACTGTCAAGAAGAAATATGATATTCTTATTCTTGGGGATGTGCATATCCCCGTTGAGGTAACATAGTGTTATTCGAAATTTCTCCGGTTCCATGTTATTTGGAATGATTTCGTTAACAAGACTTGATCAACCTTGTTAGTGGATTCCTTTTGATGACCATGAGATGGAAGAAACTAGAAGGCACAACCTTCTGTACCCCACTTTTACTTTCAGCTATTTATATTAAATAAAATAGAAATAAATATTTTTCTATCTGTTATCTGATTATCCATGCAATATAAAAATACCTCGAAAATAAAAGTTCTTCAAATGCCCTGAAATTTAAATATGAGTTTTTCCAAAATATTTGAGAATATTTGGCACTGAGAACACAGCAGGGGGGGTCAACCACCTGCCCATGAGGGTGGAGGGCGCGCCCCCTGCCTCGTGGGCCCACGGTGGCCCTCCTCCACTTATTCCTGCACCCACACACTTCTTCTTCCTCCCACAAACATGAATATCCAGCTCAAGCACGAGTTCTAGCTCATCTTGCTGCCATTTTCGATCTCCTTGCTCAAAGCACCTCTCACAAATCTGCTTGGGGAGATTGTTCCTTGGTATGTGACTCCTCCATTGGTCCAATTAGTTTTTGTTCTAGTGCTTTATTCATTGCAAATTTTTGCTGCTTAGGTGACCCTGTTCTTGAGCTTGCATGTCAAATTTATATGGTCAAAAGTAGTTTTGATGCATGATATAGGCTCTAGGCACTTGTAGGAGTAGTTGCTATCAATATTATTGAGTTTGGTTTACTTTTATTTTGAAGTTACTAAAAAATTTCAGAATTTTTCAGAGGAAGAAAAATGCTTAGGAAAATGTTCCAAGGTGGTTCCTCAAGGAAGCAAGGACCCAGGATTGCAATGCGTGATGCTGATGAAGAGCCACCAAGAGACGCTCCAGTGCGTCCTTGTGAATGGCCTTCTGAAAATTTTATGGATCGAGTGGGAATTAAACAAGAATTCAACGCATATTTGCGTAACACTGATCTTGTGAGCTTCGAGGAAGAGAAGTGCAGCCAGTATCACAACCTCACCAGTACCTTTGTGAGGAGGTTTGAATTTTCAACTTCACGTAATTCTCCAACTGTCTTGTTTGATCTTTATGATAATTCTTACACTATGGACTTAGAGGATTTTACCACCGCTTGCAAACTTCCACAATGGGGAGTATAAGGGATCCTTGCAAATCTGAATTTAGAGATTTTCTTGCTAGTATAACTGTGGGAGAATCTAGAGATATAACGCAAGCCACCATAGGGAGCATTCACTTTCCAGCTATACATTATTTTGCTCTCTTCATAGGTAGATGCATTAACGGTAAAGATGAGGCATGTCACATGTGTGTCCCTGACCTCAGTATTCTTACGAGTGCTGTGTTAGGAGATAAATCTTATAATTTGGGAGCCATTGTTGCACGTAGGTTGCATCTTAATAGATTTAATGGAGATTTCTTTGGTGGAATTTATGCAACCCGCATAGCTAATTTTCTTGGTATAGCCATACACGAAGATGATATTGAATTACCTCCTGCTTACCTAGACTTTAATAATATGGTTCACCACCAGTTTGTCGAGAGGAATGAATCACCTCTCCAGTATCGACTAATCTTTGACAGATGCCGTGCTGTCCATATTACTCTCCCTGCTCCTGCCTTATTTGATCATCAGGCAAAAGGAAGATATATTATTACCAGAGAGGAGGCAGATGAGTATGAGAGGAGAGCAGAGGCCGCTCGTCGCCACGCTGCAGCTCAGCAGGCGATAGCCGCTGCATCGCAGTACGACCCCAACTATTATTATGGATATCCGCCAGGCCAGCCATGGCCATAGACCAACTTAGGCCAAAAGCCTAAGCTTGGGGGAGTACATATTTCCCACCGACATTACATTTATGCTCACACACTCATTGCTAGATGTCGGTGCTCATACTTTTTCATTGTATCATCCATGCTAGTTTATTTTCCTTTTTATGCTTTCTTCTTGTGTGTTTAATAAACCTTAAGAAAAACCAAAAAAAATTAGTTGTAGCTTTTAATCAATTTAATTTCCATGCTTGTAGTAGTAATTAAAAAGAAAACCCAAAAATATTTCCTGTTCTTCTTTTGCTTGTTGGGAGCTTTCCCATGTAAATAGTTTTATTTATTTTCCTTTTTGGGGGGGGGGAGGTCGATAGGAGAAGACCATAATTAAATTGTTGAAGTGGCTCTTATATGCATTATTGTTTATCTGACAAAAGAGCCCATATTTCCTTGTCTTCTCCTATTTATTGAATGCTTGCAGATTCCAGCTTAGTCCAATGCACGTTCACTATTATTATTATTCATATCGTTCGGTCGTGTAAGTGGAAGGCAATTATGACGATATATGATGGACTGACTGAGATGAGAAAAGCTGGTATGAACTCGACCTCTTTTGTTTTTGTAAATATGATTAGTTCATCATTCCTGATTCAGCCTATTATGGATAAACATGTTTGCAATGACAATTAGAGATCATAGTTGCCATGCTTGATTAGCTATGAGTTATAATGGTTTACCTTGTGTGCCAACATGCTATTGAGATAGTTATGATGTGGTATGATAGGGTGGTATCCTCCTCTGAATGATTTAAGTGACTTGACTTGGCGCATGTTCACGCATGTAGTTGAAACAAAATCAACATAGCCTTCACGATATTTATGTTCATGGTGGATTATATCCTACTCATGCTTGCATTCGGTGTTGATTAATTTTAATGCATGTTCATGACTGTTGTCGTTCTCTAGCTGGTCACTTCCCAGTCTTTTGCTAAGCTTCACCTGTACTAAGCGGGAATACTGCTTGTGCATCCAAACTCCTTAAACCCCAAAGTTATTCCACATGAGTCCACTATACCTACCTATATACGGTATCTACCTGCCGTTCCAAGTAAATTTGTATGTGCCAAACTCTAAACCTTCAAATAAATATCCTGTTTTGTATGCTCGAATAGCTCATGTATCAACTAGGGCTGTCTGTATCTTCCATGTTAGGCGGGTTATTCTCAAGAGGAGTGGACTCCGCTCCTCACTCACGAGATAAATGGCTGGTCACCAGGATGCCCAGTCCCATGCTTTATGCAAACTAAATCAAAATAATTGCAAACAAAACTCCCCCTGGGACTCTTGTTAGTTGGAGGCACTTGTTGTTTCGAGCAAGCCATGGATTGATGCTTGTTGGTGGAAGGGGGAGTATAAACTTTACCATTCTGTTTGGGAACCGCCTATAATGTGTGTAGCATGGAAGATATCGCCATCTCTTGGTTGTTATGTTGACAATGAAAGTATACCGCTCAAAATATTATTCACCTCTGTTTCAAAACCGAGCTCTGGCACCTCTACAAATCCCTGCTTCCCTCTGCGAGGGGCCTATCTATTTACTTTTATGCTGAGTTATCATCCCCTTATTAAAAAGCACCAGTTGGAGAGAACCGCTGTCATTTGCATTCATTATTGCTAGTTTACATTGAGTATGACTCGACTGGATCTCTTTTACCATGAATTACAATGTCTAGTCAGTCCTTGGTCTTTAAAGGTGCTCTGCATTTATGTTTTGCGGTCTCAAAAAGGGCTAGCGAGATACCACCTTGTTATATCATATTATGATTGTTTTGAGAAAGTGTTGTCATCCGAGATTTATTATTATGGCTCGCTAGTTGATTATGCTATTGATATGAGTAAACTTGAGACCTATGCGTTATTGTGAATGTGGTTAGTTATAATCTTTGCTGAAAACTTGAATGCTGGCTTTACATATTTACAACAACAAGAGCAAACAGAGTTTGTAAAAGTTTTTCTTTGTCACTTTTAGTTTGTCAACTGAATTGCTTGAGGACAAGCAAAGGTTTAAGCTTGGGGGAGTTGATACGTCTCCGTCGTATCTATTTTTCCAAACACTTTTGCCCTTGTTTTGGACTCTAACTTGCATGATTTGAATGGAACTAACCCGGACTGACGCTGTTTTCAGCAGAATTACCATGGTGTTTTTTATGTGCAGAAACAAACGTTCTCGGAATGACCTGAAACTTCACGGAGCAACTTTTTAGAAAATATGAAAAATACCTGCAAAAGATGAAGGCCAGGGGGCCCACCACCTGTCCACGAGGGTGGAAGGCGCCTGCCCCCCTAGGGCGCGCCCCCTACCTCGTGGGCCCCCTATTGCCTCTCCGACTCCAACTCCAACTCCATATATTGTGTTTTGGGGAGAAAAAAATCAGAGAGAAGAAATTGTCGCGTTTTACGATATGGAGCCGCCGCCAAGCCCTAAAACCTCTCGGGAGGGCTGATCTGGAGTCCGTTCGGGGATCTGGAGAGGGGAATCCGTCGCCATCGTCATCATCAACCATCCTCCATCACCAATTTCATGATGCTCACCGCCGTGCGTGAGTAATTCCATCGTAGGCTTGCTGGACGGTGATGGGTTGGATGAGATTTATCATGTAATCGAGTTAGTTTTGTTATGGTTTGATCCCTAGTATCCACTATGTTCTGAGATTGATGTTGCTATGACTTTGCTATGCTTAATGCTTGTCACTAGGGCTCGAGTGCCATGATTTCAGATCTGAACCTATTATGTTTTCATCAATATATGAGAGTTCTTGATCCTATCTTGCAAGTCTATAGTCACCTATTATGTGTTATGATCCGTTAACCCCGAAGTGACAATAATCGGGATACTTACCGGTGATGACCGGAGTTTGAGGATTTCATGTATTCACTATGTGTTAATTCTTTGCTCCGTACTCTATTAAAAGGAGGCCTTAATATCCCTTAGTTTCCGTAAGGACCCCGCTGCATCGGGAGGGTAGGACAAAAGATGTTATGCAAGTTCTTTTCCATAAGCACGTATGACTATATTCGGAATACATGCCTACATTACATTGACGAACTGGAACTAGTCCTGTGTCACCCTAGGTTATGACTGTTACATGATGAACCGCATCCGACATAATTCTCTATCACTGATCCATTGCATACGAGTTTTCCATATATTGTTCTCTGCTTATTTACTTTTCCGTTGCTATTGCTATCATCACTACAAAACACCAAAAACATTAGTTTTACTACTGTTACCTTTTGTTACCGTTATCACTACTATCATATTACTTTGCTACTAAACACTTTGCTGCAGATATTAAGTTTCCAGGTGTGGTTGAATTGACAACTCAACTGCTAATACTTCAGAATATTCTTTGGCTTCCCTTGTGTCGAATCAATAAATTTGGGTTGAATACTCTACCCTCGAAAACTGTTGCGATCCCCTATACTTGTGGGTTATCAATCCTAATCTACTACAACTAGAACCAGATACTTGTGACACTAAATGGATATGATGGCTCCAGGATCGCTTTCTCGCAGGGAGTCGAGGAAGGATCTCTGGGCGTTAGTAAAATATACTTGTTTCTTTATGATTTTCTAATCTGCACTCTTATAATGTTGTAAGACACTACAATATGCTAGTCTTCGATAGGCTAGGCCTTCCCTTTTTTCTAGCATTTCTGCACTATAGTCCAAAGATATTGCCCCATTCCTTTGATACCGATGCATACTTAGCATAGATATGATGTAAGTCTTGTGAGTACTTTGGATGAGTACTCACGGTTTCTTTGCTACCTTTTTCCCCTCTACCCAATTGCTGCGATCAGCTGACAGAGCCAGGAGCCAACTGATCCCGCCACCGACTACTACTACACCGACAGAGCCTGCTACTACGTGGAGACCACTGCCAACCACAAGTAGCTAGGAGGCCCCAAGCAAGAGGCCTGCGCCTTTTCGATCTAGATGTCGTTGTTTTGCTAGCCTTCTTAAGGCAAACTTGTTTACTAATGCCTGTACATCAGATATTGTTGCTTTTGCTGACTTATGTATTCGAGCCTTCATGGCCCTGACTTGTAATATAAAGCTTTATGTTTGAATTTGTGTCTACTGTTTTGTTGTGATATCTTCCCGTGAGTCTCTGATCTTGATCTTGTGCGTTTTCATGTATGATTAGTGCATGATTAAGTTGGGGCGTCACAAGTTGGTATCAGAGCCGACTGCTTGTAGGAAGCCCTCTTCCAAAAACTTGGCCGAAGTTGAGTCTAGTATTTGAAAAACTATGTTACTAACATTATTGTGTGGCTTATGGGGCAGACATCGCCAGCGGATGGGATTAGGATCTTTTATTCTGCACCTTTACTCTGGGATTCTGATCTCTCTTCTTGATACGTCTCCATCGTATCTACTTTTCCAAACACTTTTGCCCTTGCTTTGGACTCTAACTTGCATGATTTGACTGGAACTAACCCGGACTGGCGCTGTTTTCAGCAGAATTGCCATGGTGTTATTTTTGTGCAGAAATAAAAGTTATCAGAATGACCTGAAAATCAACGGAGAATTATTTTGGAATATATAAAAAATACCGGAAGAAAGATCCACGTCAGGGGGCCCACCACCTGTCCACGAGGGTGGGGGGCGCGCCCCCTGCCTCGTGGGCCCCCTGATGCTCCACCGACTTCAACCTTGACTCCATATATTCACTTTCAGGGAGAAAAAAAATCGGAGAGAAGGATTCATCGCGTTTTACGATACGAAGCCGCTGCCAAGCCCTAAACTCTCTCGGGAGGGCTGATCTGGAGTCCGTTCGGGGCTCCCGAGAGGGGAATCTGTCGCCATCGTAATCATCAACCTTCCTCCATCACCAATTTCATGATGCTCACCGCCGTGCCTAAGTAATTCCATCGTAGGCTTGCTGAACGGTGATGGGTTGGATGAGATTTATCATGTAATTGAGTTAGTTTTGTTAGGGTTTGATCCCTAGTATCCACTATGTTCTGAGATTGATGTTGCTATGACTTAGCTATGCTTAATGCTTGTCACTAGGGCCCGAGTGCCATGATTTCAGAACTGAACCTATTATGTTTTCATCAATATATGAGAGTTCTTGATCCTATCTTGCAAGTCTATAGTCACCTACTATGTGTTATGATCCGGCAACCTCGAAGTGACAATAATTGGGACCACCCTCGGTGATGACCGTAGTTTGAGGAGTTCATGTATTCACTATATGTTAATGCTTTGGTCTGGTACTCTATTAAAAGGAGGCCTTAATATCCCTTAGTTTCCATTAGGACCCCGCTGCCACGGGAGGGTAGGACAAAAGATGTCATGCAAGTTCTTTCCATAAGCATGTATGACTATATTCGGAATACATGCCTACATTACATTGATGAACTGGAGCTAGTTCTCTGTCACCCTAGGTTATGACTGTTACATGATCGATCGCATCCGGCATAATTCTCCATCACCGATCCAATGCCTACGAGCTTTCCATATATTGTTCTTCGCTTATTTACTTTTTCGCTGCTACTGTTACCATCACTATAAAACTCAAAAATATTACTTTTGCTACCGTTACCTTTTGCCACCGTTACCACTACTATCATATTAATTTGCTACTAAATACCTTGCTACAAATATTAAGTTACCAGGTGTGGTTGAATTGACAACTCAACTGCTAATACTTGAGAATATTCTTTGGCTTCCCTTGTGTCGAATCAATAAATTTGGGTTGAATACTCTACCCTCGAAAACTGTTGCGATCCCCTATACTTGTGGGTTATCAAGAACATTTTCTGGTGCCGTTGCCGGGGAGCATATGTAACGCCCTCGATGCGGCTATATCCCCTACGTGTCGAAGCACGACTTAGAGGCATAACCGCATTGAAAGCAATGTTGCAAGTAAGGTAATCTTCACAATAACCCAAGTAAATAGAATAAAGGGGAAAAGGATACATAGTTGGCTTACACTCGCCACGTCACACAAATACATGAATAACATTACAATCATCCAATACACTCATGGTCCGACTACGGTACCAAAATAAAAGATCAACCCCAACATGCGACACGGTCCCCGATCGCCCCAACTCGGCACCACTACTGATCATCTGGGAAAGACACAAAGTAACAACAAGAGTCTTCATCGAACTCCCACTTGAGCTCAAGCGCATCGTCTGGAACGGTATCATCGGTCCCTGCATCTGGTTTTGGAAGTAAACTATGAGTCACGGGGACTCAGCAATCTCGCACCCTCGCGATCAAGACTATTTAATCTTATAGGTAAGGCAAGGTAATATGCGGAGCTGCAGCAAGCGACTAGCATATATGGTGGCTAACCTGTTCGCAAAAGAGAGCGAGAAGAGAAGGCAAAGCACGAACGAAGAACTATGATCAAGAAGTGATCCTAGAACAACCTACATCAAGCATTACTCCAACACCATGTTCACTTCCCGGACTCCGCCGAGAAGAGACCATCACGGTAACACACGCGGTTGATTCATTTTAATTAAGTTAAGTTTCATGTTATGTACAACCGGACATTAACAAATTCCCATCTGCCCATAACCACGGGCACGGCTTCGAAAGTTCAAATCCCTGCAGGGGAGTCCCAACTTAGCCCATCACAAGCTCTCACGGTCAACGAAGGATATTCCTTCTCCTGAGACATTCCGATCAGACTCGGCATCCCGGTTTTACAAGACATCCTCGACAATGGTAAAACAAGTCCAGCAGCACCGCCCGAATGTGCCGACAAATCCTGATAGGAGCTGCACATATCTCGTTCTCAGGGCACACTCGGATAAGAAATCCGTACAACTAAAACCAGCCCTCGAGTTTCCCCGAGGTGGCGCTGCAAGGGGCTCTAGTTTGGACCAACACTCAGAGGAGCACTGGTCCGGGGGGGGTTTAAATAAAGATGACCCTCGGGCTCCGGAAACCCAAGGGAAAAAGAGGCTAGGTGGCAAATGGTAAAACCAAGGTTGGGCATTGCTGGAGGAGTTTTATTCAAGGCGAACTGTCAAGGGGTTCCCATTATAACCCAACCGCGTAAGGAACGCAAAAATCTGGGAACATAACACCGATATGATGGAAACTAGGGCGGCAAGAGTGGAACAAAACACTAGGCAAAAGGACGAGCCTTCCACCCTTTACCAAGTATATAGGTGCATTAAGATAACAAGATAATATGGTGATATCCCAACAATAAACAATGTTCTAACAAGGAACGATCTTGAATCTTCACCTGCAACTAGCAACACTATAAGAGGGGCTGAGCAAAGCGATAACATAGCCAATCAACGGTTTGCTAGGACATGGTGGGTTAGAGGTTGACACGGCAATTTGGGAGGCATGATAAGCAAGTGGTAGGTATCGTAGCATAGGCATAGCAAAAGAGCGAGCATCTAGCAAGCAAAGATAGAAGTGATTTCGAGGGTATGATCATCTTGCCTGCAAAGTTTTCAGAGTTGACTTGATCCTCGTAAGCAAACTCAACGGGCTCCTCGTTAGCGAACTCATCTCCCGGCTCTACCCAAACAAGACAAACAAGCAAAAGGAACACAATCAACCACGTGCAATGCTCGAACAACATGATGCAAACATGGTATGCTATGCGGGATGCGATATGTGATGCATATGCAAGATTTGACAAGGAATGATTGAACCTGGCCTCAACTTGGAAATCCAAGAGTGCCACTGGAAATGTGAGGTGATTTCGGTTGAAATCGATATAAAGATCACCGGAATCGGATGCACGGTTTGGAAATGGCAAACAAAACAAATATGGCACCGGTCTGCGATAATCAGCAAGTAGCCATCTAAAAGCATCAAGATAATTATGCTACAGCACTCAAACATGACAACAAAATACATGGCAGGGATCCACTCATGATTCTAGACAAAAGATGAACACTGAACTACAGCCAATTCATCCATTAACAGGTTCAAACAAGCATGGCAAAACTGCAAATGATAACAGGTTTCGGACTTAGTGAAATTAACGCAAGTCTGGAATTTAACATCAGGTAGCACACTTTAGAGCATGAAAACTACATGCTACAGGAATTTAACATGGCAAAGCAAGGCATGTCATGAAGGTACTCAAAGCACTTAACAAAAGTCCCTTAGTGACCTTGAGCCAAAAGGGATCATAAAATACAATTGCAAGCATGTGAACATGGCAAAAACATAATCAGATTACAGACTTAGTGAAAAACTGGAGCATGTAAATCAGTTAGCGAGTAGGCATGTTCACGAGCTCGATGCACTCACTAAAGAGCATGGCATGACAAACTAAGCATACACCCATCAAGAATACATATCATAGAAGCTAGACATGGCAAGAACAACAACATAGCATGCACGGATCAATAGCAACATCCCCGGCAAAATCGCTAACAAGTCAACAATCTGCCAGGATTCACGGAATAGCAAAAGTAGAGCTCGATTGACTCAAGCTAGGCTGCTCCATAAATGCAAACAAAGACATGGATGGATAGAGCACCACAATGTTAACAAATCATCCTTACTGATCATCCTCAAAAGAGGCACGGATCACTAGGAAACAACATGAACATATGGCATAATGACAAAATCAGGACAAGGACTTGGAGAAATTCTAAGTCCCTGAAATCAGCATTGCCGAATACGCTACTTTGCAAGCTTGTGCTAGTCACCACACATATAACAAAAATACATGGTAAGCACCTCTGTAAAGATGACATGGCATATAACAAAACTCATGTAGAGCTCAGGAGCATATCATGCACACATTAAACATGGCAAAAATGACAAATATCTAATTGATGAAATAGATCTGCCAAGTTTATCACATAGCCCTCTTCCAACAGAATTTCGGGCATCAACATGAGCTCAAATGAAAATGATGCAATGAGATGAAACGATGTACTCTTTGAGACGAACATTTTGATATGCTACCCTCTCAAATCGGAGCTACGTATGTAGAGATACGACATGCCAAAGTTTGCAAAATAATTAGGGTTTCTGGGGATAAAAGTCAACCGCTAGGTATTTCCAGATCTGAGATCCGGCCGGAGTTACTGTAGCAGGGGCGCGGAAAGCGAGGTTCGCCGGGACCTGTTCGCCGGAATCGTCGCCGGACTTGACGGGGACGGAGGAGACGGCGGCCGGACCTTCAGGGGACGCCGGAGGAGCTCGCTGGCGCCGGGAGGCGAGGTTGCTGCGGTGGGGCGGCGAGGTGCGGCCGGGCGGCGATGGTCGGCGGCCGGCGTGTGGGGCGAAGACGGCGGTGCGGCGAGGGTCAGGCGCGGCGGTGGTGAACGCCGGTGGGCGGCGCGGGCGGTCGCCTGGCGGCGCGAAGGGAGGAACCGGGCGGCGGCGGCGCGCGGGCCGGGAGGGCCCAATCCGGGCTCTTCGGGCCGGAGGAGAGAGAGGATCGGCGGGGACACATGGCGCCCGCCTATTGGTGCGGGGCGGCGACGCGGTTCGTCCGGCGGACGATGGACATGTCCGGCCGGCGGCGGAGCGGATTTTTAGGGTTTGGGGAAGAAGAGACCCGGGATTTGGAATGAGGGGTCTATATATAGGCGTAGAGGGAGCTAGGAAGCTCCAAATGGAGTGCGGTTTTCGGCCACGCGATCGTGATCGAACGCTGTAGATGATGGGGAGGGTTTAGGTGGGTTTTGGGCCAGTTTGGAGAGGTGTTGGGCTGCAACACACATGAGGCCTTTTCGGTCCCTCGGTTAACCGTTGGAGTATCAAACGAAGTCCAAATGGCATGAAACTTGACAGGCGGTCTACCGGTAGTAAACCAAGGCCGCTTGGCAAGTATCAGTCCAAACCAGAAATGTTTAACCCCCACACACGAAAAGAGGTAGAAAGGGGCACCGGAGGAGATAGGAGCGCCGGAATGCAAAACGGACAACGGGGAAAATGCTCGGATGCATGAGACGAACACGTATGCAAATGCAATGCACATGATGACATGATATGAGATGCATGACAAAGGCAACAACACACGGAGACAAAAACCCGAACCCGAGGAAATAAAATAACTTAGCGCCGGAAACGGCAAGAGTTGAGATACATATAAGGTAAATTACATCTGGGGTGTTACATCATAGCTCTATTCTTTTAGTCACTTGGGATTTATATCTGCTTATCACTATGAAGAACTTGAAAGATCAAAGAACCAAGATTTTTCCCTTAACTACGAGGGGAGGTAAGGAACTGCCATCTAGCTCTGCACTTGATTCACCTTCTGTTTTGAGTAAACTTGCGACACCTAAACCTGCTTCTGCTATTAATTCTGATATGTCACATATTATTGATGATGCCACTTCTGCTATGCATGATACTTATGATGAAACTACTTCTATGCTTGATACTACTGTGCCACTTGGTGAATTTCTTTAAGAACAACTTGCTAGGGCTAGAGATAATGAAATTATTGAAACTGATAATATTGATGAAAGTGATGTTGAAGATTATCCCCCTAGATATGAATTGCCTGTTGTTCCCGAGGGTTATGTTATGGAGGAAGAAACTGCTAGAGACTTTCTTGCGTGCAATGATAGGAGTGATCTTAAGAAACTATTAGCTAAGCTGAAACAAAAATCTCTGAATGCTAGAATGAAATATGATCCTACTTATGCTACTTCACCTATCTTTGTTACAGATAAGGATTATGAATTCTCTGTCGACCCTGATATAATTACTTTGGTTGAATCTGATCCTTTTTATGGCTATGAATCTGAAGCTGTTGTGGCACATCTTATTAAATTAAATGATATGGCCACCCTGTTCACTAATGATGAGAAAACTCGCTACTACTATATCCTTAAAATATTTCCGTTCTCATTAAAGGGTGATGCTAAGATATGGTTTAATTCTCTTGATCCTGGTTGTGTGCGTAGTTCCCAGGATATGATTTACTACTTCTCTGCTAAATATTTCCCCGCTCATAAGAAACAAGCTGCTTTAAGGGAGATATATAATTTTGTGCAAATTGAAGAAGAGAGTCTCCCACAAGCTTGGGGGAGGATTCTCCAATTACTTAATGCTTTGCCTGATCATCCTCTCGAGAAGAATGAAATACTTGATATCTTTTATAATGGACTAACCGATGCTTCCAGAGATTACCTGGATAGTTGTGCTGGTTGTGTTTTCAGGGAAAGAACTGTTGATCAAGCTTAAATTCTATTGAATAATATGCTGACTAATGAAAATAATTGGACACTTCCTGAACCAACTCCTAAGCCAACTCCGAAGAAAAGGGGTATTCTATTTCTCTGTCCTGAAGATATGCAAGAGGCAAAGAAATCTATGAAAGAAAAAGGTATAAAAGCTTAAGATGTTAAGAATTTACCTCCTGTTGAAGAAATACATGGTCTTAATTCATTACCTATTGAAGAAACACATGGTCTTGATAACCCGACACAGGTAGTAAAGGTAAATTCTCTCTATAGATATGATAAAGCTGAAATCCCTCCTGCAAAGTTTGCTAGCCAATGTTTGGATGAATTTGATAACTTTATTGTTGAGCAAGAAGATTTTAATGCTTATGTTGGTAGACAATTGAAACATAATGCTTGTACGATTGAACACTTGAGTGATTATATGGCTAGTGTTAGAGTTGAACTTAAACTTATTAGTAAACATGCTTCTATGGTTACCACTCAAGTAGAACAAGTACTTAAAGCTCAGAATGATTTTCTCAATGAATTAAATAATAAGAAGAATGATAATGTTGTTAGAGTTATGACTAGAGGAGGCAAAATGACTCATGAGCCTTTGTATCCTGAGGGCCACCCTAAGAGAATTGAGCAAGATTCTCAGAGAACTACTATAGATGCACCTAGTCCTTCTAAAAGGAAGAGAAAGAAAAATGATAGGACTTTGCATGCTTCTAGTGAACCTGTTATTGACACACCTGAAAATACCAATGATATTTCTATTTCTGATGCTGAGACACAATCTGGTAATGAACATGAACCTAGTGATAATGTTAATGATGATGTTCATGTTGATGCTCAACGTAGAAATGATAATGACGTAGAGATTGAACCTGCTGTTGATCTTGATAACCCACAATCAAAGAATCAACGTTATGATAAAAGAGACTTCGTTGCTAGGAAGCACAGTAAAGAAAGAGAACCATGGGTTCAGAAACCCATGCCTTTTCCTCCTAAACCATCCAAGAAAAAGGATGATGAGGATTTTGAGCGCTTTGCTGAAATGATTAGACCTATCTATTTGCGTATGCATTTGACTGACATGCTTAAAATGAATCCTTATGCTAAATATATGAAGGAAATTGTTACTAATAAAAGAAAGATACCGGAAGCTGAAATTTCCACCATGCTTGCTAATTATACTTTTAAAGGTGGAATACCAAAGAAACTTGGAGATCCCGGAGTACCAACTATACCATGCTCTATTAAAAGAAACTATGTTAAAACTGCTTTATGTGATCTTGGAGCCGGTGTTAGTGTTATGCCTCTCTCTTTATACCGTAGACTTAATTTGAATAAGTTGACACCTACTGAAATATCTTTGCAAATGGCTGATAAATCAACTGCTATACCTATCGGTATTTGTGAGGATGTGCCTGTTGTGGTTGCAAACGTTACTATTTTAACGGACTTTGTTATTCTTGATATTCCCGAGGATGATAGTATGTCTATTATTCTTGGAAGACCCTTTTGAATACTGCAGGGGCTATTATTGATTGCACCAAAGGCAATGTCACTTTTCATGTTAATGGAAATGAGCATACGGTACACTTTCCGAGGAAACAACCTCAAGTTCATAGTATAAACTCTATTGGAAAAATTCCATCAATTATTTTTGGAGGTTTTGAATTTCCTCTACCTACTATCAAGAAGAAATATGATATTCTTATTATTGGGGACGTGCATATCCTCGTTGAGGTAACATAGTGTTATTCGAAATTTCTCAGGTTTCATGTTACTCGAACTGAGTTTGTTAACAAGACTTGATCAACCTTGTTAGTGGATTCCTTTTGATGAGCATGAGATGGATGAATTTAGAAAACACAACTCTCTGTACCCTCTTTTTACTTTCTATTATTTATATTAAATAAAGCAAAAATAGTATTTTTCTGTCTGTTTTCTGAACTATTCATGCAATAAAAATACCCCGAAAATAAAAGTTCTCCAAATGCCCTGAAATTTAAATATGTTTTTTTGGAATATTTGAGAATATTAGGCACTGAGAACACATCAGGGGGAGCAAGCACCTGGCCACGAGGGTCCAGGGCGCGCCCACCCCCCTGGGCGTGCCCCCTGCCTTGTGGGCCCATGGTGGCTCCCCTCCACTTATTCCAGCCACCACACACTCCTTCTTCCTCCCACAAAAATCACTAACCAGCTCAAGCACGAGTTCTAGCTCATCTTGCTGCCATTTTCGATCTCCTAGCTCAAAGCTCCATTCACAAAACTGCTTTGGGGGATTGTTCTTTGGTATGTGACTCCTCCAATGGTCCAATTAGTGTTTGTTGTAGTGCTTTATTCATTGCAAATTTTTGCTGCTTAGGTGACCCTGTTCTTGGGCTTGCATGTCAAATTTATATGGTCAAAAGTAGTTTTAATGCATGATATATCCTCTAGGCACTTGTGGGAGTAGTTGCTATCAATTTTGTTGAGCTTGGTTCACTTTTATTTTGAAGTTACTAAAAATTTCAGATATTTTCAGAAAAAGATGAAGAGATTTTTGAGGGGCTCATCGAGATGAACCTCGAAGGATAAGCAAAGTGAGGAGGATAAGAGGCCCAAATACAATCTCCCTCGCACCACGGAAGTTCGGCCGTGTGAATGGCCTTGTGATAATTTCTTGAGATCGGCCGGGATTTATGATGATTTTTTTGAGTTGGTTGAGAATGCAGGCCTCACCGCCTTCCTCCACGACCAACGCGAACAGTATCTCTTACTCACCAATATCTTTGTGCAAAACTTTCATTTCCATGCTAGGAGCTCACCACCTACGGTGGAATTTTATTTATATGATGAGCATAAGGAGATGTCACTTAGTGACTTTTGTCGGATTTGTTTGATCCCTTTTGAGGGCAGTGTAGAGGAACCGCGTCGTGACGATGTGGAAGGGTTTATTGATACAATTGCTGTAGGGGAAATGAGGAAAGTTTCCGATGCAAGAATCACTAGCATACATTTTCTTATTTTACGTTACTTTGCAATATTTGCTAGTAGATGCTTAATTTGTCACGGAAACTGTGGCAACCTTAGTGCCCCTGATATTGTTATTTTGTGCCATGCCTTGTTCCGTGATGACACATTTAGTATGTGCGCTATTGTTGCAAAGCGGTTAAATCTTAACCGTACTAATGGCCCCATTTTGGGAGGTATCTTTGCCTCGCGCCTCGCTGCATATTTTAACATACCTATTAGACATTATGAGAAGGAAGAAAAGTTGCTGCCTCCTATTTTTCTAGACTATAAGAGTATGGTAGCACATGATTTTATCGTTAAGAATAAGAAAAAGATGCTTAAGTACAAGCTGATATTTGATAAAAATCACCCTGAGACTATTACTTTGCCTGCTCCTTCCTTGTTTGACTTATCTACAGGCAAGTACCTTGTTCCACCGGAGGCCATTCATGCCTACCGAAACCCCACATCAGCTATAGAGCCAGAGCCGGAACCACAATTTGATCCTCACCGGTAGTCTGTTTATTAGTGGAATCCGGAAGAGATCGCCAACCAGTGGCACCAGGGGGATTCTTCTCAGTACGACCCCAACTATTACTTTGGATATCCGCCAGGCCAGCCGTGGCCATAGACCAACTTAGGCCAAAAGCCTAATCTTGGGGGAGTACGTATTTCTCACCGACGTTACATTCATGTTCACACACTCATGCTAGTTGTCAGTGCTCATACTTTTTCACTGTAATATCCATGCTAGTTTATTTTCCTTTTTATGCTTTCTTCTTGTGTGTTTGATAAACCTTAAGAAAAAAACAAAAAAACTAGCTGTAGCTTTTTAGCTAGTTTACTTTCCATGCCTGTAGTGGTAGTAATTAAAAAGAAAACCTAAAAAGATTTCTCATTCTTCTTTTGCTTGTTGGGAGCTTTCCCATGTAAATAGTTTTGTTTCTTTTCTTTGGGGGTCGAGAGGAGAAGATCATAATGAAAATGTTGAGTGGCTCTTATATGCATTATTGTTGATCTAACAAAGAGCCCATATTACCTTGTCTTCTCTCTTGAATTGAATGCTTGCAGATTCCAGCTTAGTCCAATGCACGTGCACTATTATTATTATCCACACTATTCGGTCGTCCAAGTGAAAGGCAATAATGATGATTATATGATGAACTTATTGAGATAAGAAAAGCTGGTATGAACTCGACCTCTCTTGTTTTTGTAAATATGATTAGTTCATCATTCCCGATTCAGCCTATTATGAAAAAACATATTTGCAATGACAATTAGAGATTATAGTTGCTTATGCCATGCTTAATTAGCTAGGAGTTTATAATGGTTTACCTTGCGTGCCAACATGCTATTAAAATGGTTGTGATGTGGTATGATAGGGTGGTATCCTCTTTTGAACGATTTGAGTGGCTTGACTTGGCACATGTTCACGCATGTAGTTGAAACAAAATCAACATAGCCTCTATGATATTTATGTTCATGGTGCATTATATCCTGCTCATGCTTGCATTCGGTGTTGATTAAATTTAATGCATGTTCATGACTGTTGTCGCTCTCTAGCTGGTCGCTTCCCAGTCTTTTGCTAGCCTTCACTTGTACTAAGCGGGAATACTGCTTGTGCATCCAATTCCATAAACCCCAAAGTTGTTCCATATGAGTCCACGATACCTACCTATATACGGTATCTACCTGTCGTTCCAAGTAAATTTGTATGTGCCAAACTCTAAACCTTCAAATAAACATTCTGTTTTGTATGCTCAAATAGCTCACGTATCAACTAGGGCTGTCTGTATCTTCCATGCTAGGTGGGTTATTCTCAAGAGGAGTGGACTCCGCTCCTCACTCACGAGAAAATGGCTGGTCACCGGGATGCCCAGTCCCATGCTTTATGCAAATCGAATCAAAATAACTGCAAACAAAACTCCCCCGGGACTCTTGTTAGTTGGTGGCACTCGTTGTTTCGAGCAAGCCATGGATTGATGCTTGTTGGTGGAGGGGAGTATAAACTTTACCATTCTGTTTGGGAACCGCCTATAATGTGTGTAGCATGGAAGATATCGAGATCTCTCGGTTGTTATGTTGACAATGAAAGTATACCGCTCAAAATATTATTCATATCTATTTCAAAACTGAGCTCTGGCACCTCTACAAATCCCTGCTTCCCTCTGCGAAGGGCCTATCTATTTAATTTTATGTTGAGTTATCATCCTCTTATTAAAAAGCACCAGTTGGAGAGCACCGCTGTCATTTGCATCCATTACTATTAGTTTACATTGAGTGGACTTGACTGGATCTCTTCTACAATGAATTACAATGTCTAGTCAGTCCTTGATCTTTAAAGGTGCTCTGCATTTATGTTTTGCGGTCTCAGAAAGGGCTAGCGAGGTACCATCTTGTCATATCATATCATGATTATTTTGAGAAAGTGTTTTCATCCGAGATTTATTATTATTGCTCGCTAGTTGATTATGTCATTGATATCAGTAAACATGAGACCTAAGTGTTATTGTGAATATGGTTAGTTCATAATCTTTGCTGAAAACCTGAATGATGGCTTTACATATTTACAACAACAAGAGCAAACACAGTTTGTAAAAGTTTTTCTTTATCACTTTCAGTTTATCAACTGAATTGCTTGAGGACAAGCAAAGGTTTAAGCTTGGGGGAGTTGATACGTCTCCATCGTATCTACTTTTCCAAACACTTTTGCCCTTGTTTTGGACTCTAACTTGCATGATTTGAATGGAACTAACCCGGACTGACGCTGTTTTCAGCAGAATTGCCATGGTGTTATTTTTGTGCAGAAATAAAAGTTCTCGGAATGACCTGAAAATCAACAAAGAATTATTTTGGAATATATAAAAAATACTGGAAGAAAGATCCACGTCACGAGGCCCACCACATGTCCACGAGGGTGGGGGGCGGGCCCTACCCCCCTGGGCGCGCCCCCTGCCTCATGGGCCCCCTGATGCTCCACCAACTTCAACCTTGACTCCATATATTCACTTTCGGGGAGAGAAAAATCAGAGAGAAGGATTCATCGCGGTTTACGATATGAAGCCGCCGCCAAGCCCTAAATTCTATTGGGAGGGCTGATCTGGAGTCCGTTCGGGGCTCCGGAGAGGGGAATCCATCGCCATCATCATCATCAACCTTCCTCCATCACCAATTTCATGATGCTCATTGCCGTGTGTGAGTAATACCATCGTAGGCTTGCTGGACGATGATGGGTTGGATGAGATTTATCATGTAATTGAGTTAGTTTTGTTAGGGTTTGATCCCTAGTATCCACTATGTTCTGAGATTGATGTTGCTATGACTTTTCTATGCTTAATGCTTGTCACTAGGGCCCGAGTGCCATGATTTCAGATCTGAACCTATTATGTTTTCATCAATATATGAGAGTTCTTGATCCTATCTTGCAAGTCTATAGTCACCTACTATGTGTTATGATCCGGCAACCCCGAAGTGACAATAATCGGGACCACTCTTGATGATGACCGTAGTTTGAGGAGTTCATGTATTCACTATGTGTTAATGCTTTGGTCCGGTCCTCTATTAAAAGGACACCTTAATATCCCTTAGTTTCCATTAGGACCCCGCTGCCACGGGAGGGTAGGACAAAAGATGTCATGCAAGTTCTTTCCATAAGCATGTATGACTATATTCGGAATACATGCCTACATTACATTGATGAACTCGAGCTAGTTCTGTGTCACCCTAGGTTATGACTGTTACATGATCGATCGCATCCGGCATAATTATCCATCACCGATCCAATGCCTATGAGCTTTCCATATATTGTTCTTTGCTTATTTACTTTTCCGCTGCTACTGTTACCATCACTGTAAAACCCCAAAATATTACTTTTGCTACTGTTACCTTTTGCCACCGTTACCACTACTATCATATTACTTTGCTACTAAATACCTTGCTGCAGATATTAAGTTTCCAGGTGTGGTTGAATTGACAACTCAGCTGCTAATACTTGAGAATATTCTTTGGCTCCCCTTGTGTCGAATCAATAAATTTGGGTTGAATACTCTACCCTTTAAAACTGTTGCGACCCCCTATACTTGTGGGTTATCACTTCTATTCGGGTTAAAGATTTTGCTAACTCTAACATTAGGTTCTCGTGATCACATCCACCCAAGAGCTAGATTATCTGCAACTATTCTTTTGAATGTATGATGAATGATGCACACACTGTCATTTGACATCTTTGAACTCCTTTATTTCAGATGCGTCCCAGAAGGCAGCTCGTACGCTAGACTATGGTTATTGATGCAACTAGGTTCCCGGCTATTCTGGTCGACCTCTTGACTAGGCTGGGATATCGCTGGTACCCCAAGTACACTGTTTACGAGGACTATCGCGAGTTCAACCAGGAGCCGTACCATGCTGTGGTTTGTATCTTCATCGGTAGGATATCTCCATCACTGAGTTGCACACCTATCATGGTGCTGGAGTGACTGTTGAGATGGCAGTCCATGATGCTTCCTATGTTGCTATCGCCTGTCTCCGTGGAGAGCACCCCCGCTTGGAGGAGACTTGATTAAGATACATCTGTATGTCTCCGCTGGGGATGAGAGTGGATACTACACTGATGTTTGTACCCCTTATGTTCGACGTCGTTACGACCCGCTGGTTTTGGTTCAGTACACTGAGGCTCTGGATCGCACTATCTGAGCTCTTATTGTCGAGTTGCATGTCACTCATACTTGTCTTTACGATGCCCCGACACAGTTGCTACCAGCAGTCAGCGCGAGGATACATCCCGAGTACATGCTTTACTCGCGCAGGACAGATATGCCACCAGGTCTTGAGTGGCCTACTGTTGGAGGTAGTACTCCTGGACCTCTTCTTCCAGTCTGGGACCAGGTTCTACACCAGAGTGTTCATGGAGCACAGGCCCCTCATATCGAGGGCACCCTGCATCGTCACCTGCACTGCCTGGATTCAATGGCTTTCTCCGACGTTGATGTAGCTATCGCCATGTCCCGTTGTTGTATCCCTCCACCGCGTGCCTGCGTGCCGCCTAATTTGTTGAGATCATTTCCTGTCCAAACTTGTACTACTGTCTTGTAATCCACTTTATGTATGGATATGTATGTCATGCTTGACTACTATGATGTATCTATTGCACTTCTTTTAGTGTGCATGTTACCTCATGAATGATTCCTTATGCCTGCAATTGCTCAATGCTAAACTACCCCTCTTACATTTTAGTAGGATGGTTAGACCAGGTGGACGTGGCCGTGGTGCCAACAATCCACCACCGCCCGAACATATGGCCGGAATGATACAACAATTTGAGCTGAACCGCCAGTTTATGGAAGGGATCATGGCTCAATTTCCGCGACCCAGTATGAATCAGCAGCTAGCCCCAAGAACTTTGCAAGATTTTTTGCGCCTCAACCTTGCTATCTATCGTAGCTCAACTCAGCCCCTTGATGACGATGACTGGCTCTGTGACATCACTTATGAATTGGAGTCTGCTAATGTTGACCCTGCCAACTATGTCACTTTTTGTTGGGGAATGTTGCATGGGAAACAAAAACTTTCCTGCGCTCACCAAGATCAATCCAGGAGATGCGCATCTACGATAGGAGATTGGATCTAGATACCCTTGTAGATTGGCAAGTGGAAGTGTTAAGAAACACAGTTGATGTAGTCGAACGTCTTCGCGATCCAATCACGATCCGTCCACAAACTCCCGATCAAGTGCCGAACGGACGACACCTCCGAGTTTAGCACACGTGCGGCTCAGCGGCGTCCTCTCCTTCTTGATCCAGCAAGCAAGAGAGAGGGGGTAGATAATATTGGGACCAACACAATGGTATGGCGGTGGTGGTGGCAGCGGAATTCCGGCAGGGCTTCTCCAAGCACGTACCGATGAAACGTGGGAGGAGTTGGGAGAGGTAACGGGAAGGGTCGAAGGGTGGCTGCCCCCAATGCGTCCCCAAATTTATATAGATATGGAGGGGGCTGGTGGCTTTCTCTCCAAGGCCCTAGGGTCGTTGGCCAAAGGGGGAGGAAGGAAATCCCACCTTTCCTTCCCCACCGATCGCTATCCCCCTTTTTAGGATCCTGATCTTATCCTCTTGGGATATGATACTATTCCTTTTAAGGGATGATCTTAGTGCGCCTAGACCAGGGTTGTGGGGACTTTACCCACTACCCATGTTCATGTGGGCCCCCCATGCAGGTGGGCCCCACTCCGGAACCTTCTAGAACCTTCCCGGTACAATACCGAAAAAACTCAAACTTTTTGTGGAACCCCGATAACAACTTTCCATATATGAATCTTTACCTCCAGACTATTCCGGAGCTACTCGTGATGTCTCGGATCCCATTCGAGACTCCGAACAACCTTTGAACTTTCCACTATTAATATCTCAATACTACCCTAGCGCTACCAAACGTTAAGCGTGCGACCCTACGGGTTCGAGAATCATGTAGACATGACCGAGACCCCTCTCTGGTCAATAATCAATAGCGGGAACTGGATGCCCATATTGATTCCTACATATTCCACGAGGATCTTTATCGGTTGAACCACGATGTCAAGGATTTAGCTAATCTCGTATGCAGTTCCTTTGTCTATCGGTATGTTACTTCCCCGAGATTCGATCATCGGTATCTCCATAACTAGTTCAATCTCGTTACCGGCAAGTCTCTTTACTCATTCTGTAATACAAGATCCCGTGTCTAACTCTTTAGTCACATTGCTTGAAAGCTCATTGTATTGTTGTATTACCGAGTGGGCCCCGAGATACCTCTCCGTCATACTGAGTGACAAATCCAAGTCTTGATCCATGCCAACCCAACAGACACCCTTGGAGATACCTGCAGAGCATCTTTATAGTCACCCAGTTACGTTGCGATGTTTGATACACACAAGGTACTCCATCAGTGTCAGTGAGTTGCATGATCTCATGGTCATAGGAACAAATACTTGACATGCAGAAAATGATAGCAATAAACTTGATGCGATCATATGCTACGTTTATAGTTTGGGTCTTGTCCATCACATCATTCTCCTAATGATGTGATCCTGTTATCAAATGACAACTCATGTATATGGCTAGGAAACCATAGCCATCTTTGATCAACAAGCTAGTCCAGTAGAGGCTTACTAGGGACATGTTGTTGTCTATGCATCCACACATGTATTTGAGTTTCCAATCAATACAATTATAGCATGGATAATAAACGATTATCATGAACAAGGAAATATAATAATAACCACTTTATTATTGCCTCTAGGGCATATTTCCAATAGTCTCCCACTTGCACTAGAGTCAATAATCTAGCATTACATGGTAATGGCACCCATAGATTTCTGGTGTTGATCATGTTTTGCCCGTGGAAGAGGTTTAGTCAACGGATGCAACATTCAGATCCATATGTACTTTGCAGATGTTTATATCCTCCTCCGTGATCGCATCTCGGATGGAATTGAAGTGTTGCTTTATGTGTCTGGTCCTCTTGTGAAACCTTGGTTCCTTGGCTAGAGCAATGGCACCAGTGTTGTCACAGAACAGAGTCATTCGGTCCAGTGCACTGGGCACAACTCCAAGGATCTGTTATGAACTGCTTCATCCAGACACCTTCCTTCGCTGCCTCCTAGGCAGCTATGTACTCTGCTTCGCATGTAGAATCAGCTACCATGCTTTGCTTGGAACTGCACCAGCTTATCGCTCCCCCATTTAGAATATATATGTATTCGGTTTAAGACTTAGAGTCATCTGGATTAGTGTCAAAGCTTGCATCGACGTAACCCTTTACGACGAGCTCTTGATCACCTCCATAAACGAGAAACATATCCTTAGTCCTTTTCAGGTACTTAATGATATTCTTGAACGTCGTCCAGTGTTCCACTTCTGGATCACTTTGAAACCTTCCGGCCATACTTATGGCAAGGCTGACATCTGGGCTTGTGCACAACATCGCATACATGATAGAGCCTATGGCAGAAGCATAGGGGATGAAAATCATCTTTTCTCCATCCTCTATAGTCGCTGGGCATTGAGTCTTACTCAACTTCACACCTTGTAAAACAGGCAAGAACCCCTTCTTGGACTGATCCATTTTGAACTTCTTCAAAATCTTATCAAGGTATATGCTTTGTGAAAGTCCTATTAAGCGTCTCAATCTATCTCTATAGATCTTGATGCCTAATATGAAAGCAGCTTCTCCTAGGTCCTTCATTGAAAAACACTTGTTCAAATATTCCTTCACATTTTCCAAAAGTTCTATATTGTTTCCAATCAGCAATATGTCATCCACATATAATATTAGAAAAGCTATAGAACTCCCACTCACTTTCTTGTAAATACAAGCTTCTCTATAAACTTGTATAAACCCAAATGCTTTGATCACCTCATCAAAGCAAAGATTCCAACTCTGAGATGCTTGCACTAGTCCATAAATGGACCGCTAGAGTTTACACGCTTTGTCAGCATTCTATGGATCGATAAAACCTTCTGGTTGCATCATATACAACTCTTCCTTAAGGAAACCGTTAAGGAACGCTGTTTTGACACCCATCTGCCAGATTTCATAACCAAAAAATGCAGCTATTGCCAACATGATCCTAACGTACTTAAGCATCGCTACGGGTGAGAAGGTCTCATCGTATTCAACTCTTGAACTTGTGAAACCCCTTTGCCACAAGTCGAGATTTATAGACGGCGATGTTACCGTCCGTGTCCGTCTTCTTCTTGAAGATCCATTTATTCTAAATGGCCTTTCGCCCTTCAGGTAATACTTCCAAAGTCCATACTTTGTTTTCATACATGGATCCCATCTCCGATTTCATGGCCTCTAATCATTTGTCGGAATCCGATCCCACCACCGCTTCTCCATATCTCATAGGTTCATCATTGTCCAACAACATGACCTCTAAGACAAGGTTACCGTACCACTCAGGAACAATACGTATCATTGTCGACCTACGAGGTTTAGTATTAACTTGATCTGAAGCTTCATGATCACTATCATTAGCTTCCTCTTCAACTGATGTAGGGGCCACAGAAACATCTTTCTACGCTGCGCTGTTCTCTGGTTGAAGTGAAGGTTCAGTAATCTCATCAAGTTCTATCTTCCTCCCACTCAATACTTTCAAGAGAAACTCTTTCTTGAGAAAGGACCCGTTCTTAGCGACAAACACTTTGCCTTCAGATATGAGATAGAAGGTATACCCAACCGTCTCTTTTGGGTATCCTATGAAGACGGATTTGTCCGCTTTGGGTTCAAGCTTTTTTGGCTGAAGCCTTTTGACATAAGCATCGCATCCCCAAACCTTAAGAAACGACAACTTAGGTTTCCTGCCAAACCACAGTTCATACGGTGTCATCTCCACGGACTTAGATGGTGCCCTATTTAAAGTGAATGCAGCCGTCTGATACGTCTCCAACATATATATAATTTTTGATTGTTCCATGCTGTAATATTATCTGTTTTGGATGTTTAATGGGCTTTAATATGCTCTTTTATATTATTTTTGGGACTAACCTATTAACCGGAGGCCCAGTGCCAGTTGCTGTTTTTTTTTTTTGCCTATTTCAGTGTTTCGCAGAAAAGGAATATCAAACGGAATCCAAACGGAACGAAACCTTCGCGAGGATCTTTCTTGGAACAAACGCAATCCAGGAGACTTAGAGTGCAAGTCAGAGATGCAACGAGGCGGCCACGAGGTAGGAGGGCGTGCCCAGGGGCGTAGGCATGCCCCGACCCTCGTGGGCCCCTCGTAGCTCCACCGATGTACTTCTTTCGTCTATATATACTCTTATACCCTAAAAACATCCAGGGGAGCCACGAAACCACTTTTCCACCGCCGCAACCTTCTGTACCCGTGAGATCCCATCTGGGGACCTTTTCTGGCGATCTGCCGGAGGGGGATTTGATCACGGAGGGCTTCTACATCAACACCATAGCCTCTCTGATGATGTGTGAGTAGTTTACCACAGACCTTTGGGTCCATAGTTATTAGCTAGATGGCTTCTTCTCTCTCTTTGATCTTCAATACAAAGTTCTCCTCGATGTTCTTGGAGATCTATTCGATGTAATATTCTTTTTCGGTGTGTTTGCCGAGATCCGATGAATTGTGGATTTATGATCAAGTTTATCTATGAACAATATTTGGTTCTTCTCTGAATCCTTATATGCATGATTTGATATCTTTGCAAGTCTCTTCGAATTATCGGTTTAGTTTGGCCTACTAGATTGATCTTTCTTGCAATGGGAGAAGTGCATAGCTTTGGGTTCAATCTTGCGGTGTCCTTTCCCAGTGACAGTAGGGGCAGCAAGGCACGTATTGTATTGTTGCCATCGAGGATAAAAAGATGGGTTTTATATCATATTGCTTGAGTTTGTCCCTCTACATCATGTCATCTTGCCTAAAGCATTACTCTGTTCTTATGAACTTAATACTCTAGATGCATGCTGGATAGCGGTCGATGTGTGGAGTAATAGTAGTAGATGCAGAATCGTTTCGGTCTACTTAACACGGACGTGATGCCTATATTTCATAATCATGCCTAGATATTCTCATAACTATGCACTTTTCTATCAATTTCTCGGCAGTAATTTGTTCACCCACCATAATACTTGCTATCATGAGATAAGCCACTAGTGAAACCTTTGGCCCCCGGGTCTATTTTATATCATATAAGTTTCCAATCTATAATTCTAGTTTACTATTTATTTTATTTTGCAATCTTTACTTTTCAATCTATACAACAAAAATACCAAAAATATTTATCTTATTATCTTTATCAGATCTCACTTTCGTAAGTGACCAGGAATGGATTGACAACCGCTTTATCGCATTGGTTGCGAGGTTCTTGATTGTCTGTGTAGGTACTAGGTGACTTGCGTGTAGTCTCCTACTGGATTGATACCTTGGTTCTCAAAAACTGAGGGAAATACTTATGCTACTTTGCTGCATCACCCTTCCCTCTTCAAGGGAAAACCAACGCATGCTCAAGAGGTAGCACTGTCTCTAATGCATAACCCCAAAACGATAGTGGCAGATCAGCAAGAGACATCATAGAATGCACCATATCTAATAAGGTACGATTACGATGTTCAGACACACCATTATGCTGTGGTGTTCCAGGTGGCATCAATTGTGAAACTATTCCACATTGTCTTAAGTGATTGCCAAACTCATAACTCAGATACTCCCCGCCTCGATCAGATCATAGGAATTTGGTCTTCTTGTTACGATGATTCTTAAATTCACTCTGAATTTTTTGGACTTTTCAAATGTTTTATACTTATGCTTCATTAAGTAAATATACCCATATCTACTCAAATCATCGGTGAAGGTGAGAAAGTAACAATATCCACTGCGCATGTTAATACTCATCGACCGCACACATCAGTATGTACGATTTCCAATAAGTCACTTGCCCGTTCCATTTTTCCGGAAAACGGCATTTTAGTCATCTTGCCGATGATGCATGGTTCACATGTGTCAAGTGATTCAAAATCAAGTGACTCCAAAAGTCCATCGGCATGGAGTTTCTTCATGCTCTTTACACCAATATGACCTAAGATGCAGTGCCACAAGAAAGTGGTACTATCATTATTAACTCTACATCTTTTGGCATCAATGTTGTGAACGTGTCTATCATCACTATCGAGATTCAATAAGAATAAACCCTTCACAATGGGTGCATGACCATAAAAGTTATTACCCATATAAATGGAACAACCATTATTCTCTAATTTAAATGAGTAACCGTCTCGCATTAAACAAGATCCAGATATAATGTTCATGCTCAACGCAGGCACTAAGTAACAATTATTCAGGTTCATCACTAACCCCGATGGTAATTGAAGAGCGAGTGTGTCGCCGGCGATCACATCAACCTTGGAACCATTTCCCACGCGCATCGTCACTTCATCCTTCGCCAGCCTCCATCTATTCTGTAGTTCTTGCTTTGGTTTGCAAATGTGCAACCGACCCGGTATCAAATACCCAGGCACAACAACGAGAGTTGGTAAGGTACACATCAATAACATGTATAACATATATACCTTTGTTGACGTTGGCCCCCTTCTTGTCGTCCAGATACTTGCGGCAATTCCACTTCCAGTGGCCAGTTCCCTTGCAATAGAAGCACTTAGTTTTTGGCTTGGGTCCAACCTTGGGTTTCTATATGGGAGGAGCAACTGCTTTGACACTCTTCTTGAAGTTTCCCTTTTTCCTTACTCTTCTTGAAACTAGTGGTTTTATTGACCATCAACACTTGATGCTCCTTCTGGATGTCTGACTTCGTGACTTTTAGCATCGCAAATAGTTCAGAGACTGACTTGTTCATCCCTTGCATGCTATAGTTCAACACAAAGCTCTTGTAGCTAGATGGTAGCGATTTAAGAACTCTGTTAGTGACTGCCTCTGGCGGGAGCTCAACTCCCAACTCAGCCAGACGGTTGTAATACCTAGAGATTCTGAGTATGTGCTCACTGACAGACCCGTTCTCCTCCATTTTGCAGGCATAGAACTTATCAGAGGTCTCATACCTCTCGATCCGGGCATTCTTCTCAAAAATAAACTTCAACTCCTGGAATGTCTCATATGCTCCATGACGTTCAAAACGCCTTTGAAGTCCCGGTTCTAAGCCATACAATATGGCACATTGAACTATTGAGTAGTCATCAACACACGACTGCCAGGCATTCACAACGTCCACATTCGCTGGAGCGGGTGGCGCACCAAGCGGTGCATCAAGGACATAAGACTTATGGGCAACCGTGAGGATAATCCTCACATTACGGGCCCAGTCCACAAAGTTGCTTCCATCATCTTTCAACTTAGCTTTCTCTAGGAACGCATTGAAATTCAGGGGAGCTATGCGTGAGCCATTGATCTACAACATAATTTGCAAAGATAAGTTAGACTATTGTTCAAGATAATGAGTTCAATTAATCATATTACCTAAGAACTCCCACTCAAATCAACATCCCTCCAGTTGTCTGAGTGTAACATGATTGAAATTCACCAACCCAAGTCTGATCATCACGTGAGATGAGGTGGTTTCAATGGTGAACATCTCCATGTTGATCATATATGCTATATGACTCATGTTCGACCTTTCGGTCTCTTGTGTTCCGAGGCCATGTCTGCACATGCTAGGCTCGTCAAGTTTAACCAAAGTGTTCCACATGTGCAAAACTGGCTTGCACCCGTTGTATGTGAACGTAGAGTCTATCACACGCCATCATCACGTGGTGCTTCGAAATGACGAACTTTCGCAACGGTGCACACTTGAGGAGAACAAAATTTTATATTTAAATTTTAGTGACAAATATCCTTATAATGCTACCAGCGTCCTAAGCAAAATAAGATGCACAAAAGGATTAACATCACACGCAAATCATAAGCGACATGATATGGCCACCATCTTGTGCTTTTGATCTCCATCTTCGAAGCACCGGCATGATCTCCATCATCACCGGCATGACACCATGATCTCCATCATTGTGTCGCCATTGGGGTTGTCACGCCAACCATGCTTCCTCAACTATTGCTACCTCTTAGCGATAAAGTAAAACATTACATAGTGCTTAATGATTGACACACTTGCGATACAATAATTAAAGAAAACCTTATGGCTCCTGCTGGTTGTCGCATTCATCGACATGCAAGTCATGATAATCTATGCAAAACATGATCATCTCATACATCAAATATATCGCATCATGTCTTTGGCCATATCATATCACAACATACCTTGCAAAAACAAGTTAGACGTCCTCTACTTTGTTGTTGCATGTTTTACGTGGCTGCTATGGGCAACTAGTAAGAACCGTTCTTACCTATGCAAAGCCACAATGGTGATATACAAGTTGATATTTAACCTTCTACAAGGACCATCTTTGTCGAATCCAATTCAACTAAGGTAGGAGAGACAGACATCTGCCAGCCATCTTTATGCAACAAGTTGCATGTCAGTCGATGGAATGACCGGTCTCATGTATGTTCACATGTAAAGTTGGTCTGGGCCGCTTCATCCCACAATACTGCTGAATCAAAATAAGATAAGGAAGGAAGCAATATGAATATCAACACCCACAAACTCCTTTGTGTTCTACTCATGATGTCATCTATGCCTAGACCTAGCTCATGATGCCACTGCTGGGGAACGTTGAATGGGAAACAAAAAATTTCCTATGCTCACCAAAATCAGTCTAGGAGATGCACATCTACGAGAGGAGAGATTGGATCTACATACCCTTGTAGATTGCTAGGCGTAAGAGTTAAGAAACTGGGTTGATGTAGTCGAACGTCTTCGCGATCCAATCACAATCCATCCACAAACTCCCGATCAAGTGCCGAATGGACGGCACCTCCGAGTTTAACACACGTGCGGCTCGGCGGAGTCCTCTCATTCTTTATCCAACAAGCGAGGAAGATGTAACGCCCTCGATGCGGCTATAGCTCCCACGTGTCGAGGCACGACTTAGAGACATAACCGCATTGAAAGCAATGTCGCAAGTCAGGCAACCATTACAACATCCCATGTAATAAGTAATAAAAGGGGGAGATACATAGTTGGCTTACACTCGCCACGTCACATCAGAGTACAGAAATAACATCCATCAAACAATCACTCATGGCCCGACTACGGCGCCAAAATAGAAAAGAACCCAACATGCGACAAGGCCCTGAATCAAACCCCAACTAGGCACCACTACTGATCATCGGGAAAGGAAACATAATAACGCTGAGAGTCCTCGTCGAACTCCCACTTGAGCTCGTACTCGTCACCTGGAGCGAAATCACCTGGTCCTGCATCTGGAATTATAGTATTTGTGAGCCACAGGGACTCAGCAATCTCGCACCCTCGTGATCAAAACTATTTAAGCTTATAGGAATGGATGAGACAAATATATGTGGAGCTGCAGCAAGCGACTAGCATATATGGTGGCTATCTTATACGCAAAAGAGAGCGAGAAGAGGAGGCAAAGCGCGATCGAGAATCTAGAAGAGCAACCTGCGCAAGCATTACTCCAACACCGTGTCCACTTCCCAGACTCCACCGAGAAGAGGCCATCACGGTAACACACACAGTTGATTCATTTTAATTAATTAAGGTTTAAGTTATCTACAACCGGACATTAACAAATTCCCATCTGCCCATAACCGCGGGCATGGCTTTCGAAAGTTCAATCCCTGCAGGGGAGTCCCAACTTAGCCCATGACAAGCTCTCACGGTCAACGAAGGAATAGACCTCCACCCGAGACACACCGATCAGACTCGGCAACCCGGTACAACAAGACAATTCGACAGGTTAAAACAAGACCAGCAACACCGCCCGAATGTGCCGACAAATCCCGATAGGAGCTGCACATATATCTTTCTCAGGGCACACTCAGATGAGCCAGACGTCGGGTAAGCCAGCCCAGAGTTGCCCCTGGTAGCCTCGGACATCACTCAGTGGGACCAACACTCAGAGGAGCACTGGCCCGGGGGGGGGGGTTAAAATAAGATGACCCTTGAGTCTGCAGAACCCAAGGGAAAGAAAAGGCTAGGTGGCAAATGGTAAAACCAAGGTTGGGCATTGCTGGAAAAGCTTTAATCAAGGCGAAATATCAAGGGGTTCCCATTATAACCCAACCGCGTAAGGAACGCAAAATCCGGGAACATAACACCGATATGACGGAAACTAGGGCGGTAAGAGTGGAACAAAACACTAGGCGAGAGGCCGAGCCTTCCACCCTTCACCAAGTATATAGATGCATTAAGATAACATAGCAATATAATGATATCCCCAACAAGAAAAATAAATGATGTTCCAACAAGGAACGGCCTCCAAACTTCAGCTCCAACTAGCAACGCTATAAGAGGGGCTGAGCAAAGCGGTAACATAGCCAATCAATGGTTTGCTAGGACAAGGTGGGTTAGAGGTTGACATGGCAATTAGGAGGCTGACAAGAAAAAGGTAGGCATCGTAGCATTGGCATAGCAAGAGCGAGCAAACTAGCATAGCAAAGATAGTAGTGATTTCGAGGGTATGATCATCTTGCCTGCACAGTTGTCAGAGTTGACTGAATCCTCACAAGCAAACTCAACGGGCTCCTCGGTAGCGAACTCGTCTCCCAGCTCTACCCAAACAAGACAAACAAGCAACAAGGATACAATCAACCACGTGCAAGACCAAGCAATATGATGAAATGATGATATGCTATGCGGGATGCGATGCGGGATGCAAAATGTAAGATATGACAGGAAATGCATGAACCTGGCCTCAACTTGGAATTCCAAGGGTGCCACTGGATAGAGGGGATGAAATCGCTTGAAAACGATATAAATATCATTGGAATCGGAGTTACGGTTTGGAAATGGCAAGCGTTTTAAGATATGACACCGGTCTGCGATTTACAGCAAGTAGGCATCTAAATGCAACAAAATGAACATGCTACAGCCACCAAACATGACAACAAAATACATGGCAGGGATGCACACAAGATGCTTAACAAAAGACTAGCATTGAGCCACGGCCAATTCCTACATTATAAGGTTCAAACAAGCATGGCAAAAACACAAATGCAAAACAGATTCCAGACTTAGTGAAATTAACACTAGTCTGAAATTTCAGATCACGAAGCCCTCTTCGGAGCAGCAAAACAACATGATAAATGACCTGAACATGACAAGTAAGAACATGGCATGGAGCTACTCAACAAGCTTAACAAAAGACCCAAAGTGACCTGGGGCCAAAAGGGTTCACAAAATATATTAACGGGCACACGAACATAGCTAAAACACAATCAGTTTTCAGACTTAGTGAAAACTGAGACATGCTGAAATAGAACTCACGAAGGCATGTAAACGATCTCGATGCACTCACCACAATGGCATAGCATGCACGGATCAACTACAACAACGCCGGCAAAATCGCAAACAAGTTGACGATCTGCCCAGATTCACCATGAAGCAAAAGTAGAGCTTGATTGACTCAACCTATGGTGCTCCATAATTGCAAACAAAGACATGGATGGATAGAGCATAACATGATTAACAAAAATTCTTTACTGATCATCCTCAAAAGAGGCACGGATCACTAGGAAACAAGCTGAACATATGGCATCATGAACTAAAATATCCCAGACTTGGTGAAAACAACCAAGTCCCTAAAAACAGATTTACCGGGTGCCTCACTTTGCAAGCTTGCACAAGTCACCACACACATCCTAAAAATGCATGGGTTTCACCTCTGGAAAGAAGACAAAATTCTTAACAAAACATATGAAGGACTCACAGGCATAGCATGCACACAATAATCATGGCAAAAATGACAAATGTCTAAGATGAACTAGCAGATCTGACAATTAACTCACAAAGCCTCATTCTAACAGCATTTTTGGCATCAAGATGAACCCAAATGAAAATGATGCTATGGAATGAAATGATGTACTCTTCGAGACGAACATTTTGATATATAATATGCCCAAATCGGAGCTGCAGATGCAAAGTTACGGGCAGTCAAAGTAGGCATAAAAAATTAAGGGGGAGAGAGAAAAAGTCAACCCCAAGGGTTTTTTTGGATCTGGATCTGGCGACGTGCACTGTTCACGACACTGTTCACCGGCGCGGACTTCGAGAACTCCGGCGAGGGCGTGGTGGCCGGAGATGGAGGGGTGAGGCCGGGGCTGGTGGGGACGAGGCGAGGCCGGTCGCCGGCGGGGGCTTGCGGCGGCCGGGGCGACGAGGCGGCGGGGCTGGCTGGCCCGGGGCGGCGCGCTGCCCGGCGGAGGCGGCGGCGGGGTGCCGCGGGCGAGGCGACGGACGGCGGGCGCGGGCGGCGGTCGAGTGGCGCGAGGCGGCGGGGAGGAGTTGGGCCGCGGGGGCCGGGAACGGGCCGGCGGGCCTCCGAGGCGGCGGCGGCGGCGGTTGCCACTTGGCAGCGCGGGAGAGGATGCGGGCGGCGGCGGCGGACAACGTCCGGTGCGGCCGGACACGTCCGGTGCGCGGCGGATCTGATTTTTAGGGTTCCGAGAGGGGGAAGACGAGATCCGAAAATGGAGGGGGTATATATAGGCATAGAGGGAGCTAGGAGACTCCAAATGAGGTGCGGTTTTCGGCCACGCGATCGTGATCGAATGCTCTAGGACATGGAGCAGAGTTTGGTGGGTTTTGGGTCAAATTTGAGGGGTGTTGGGCTGCAACACACACGAGGCCTTTTCGGTCCCTCGGTTAACCGTTGGAGTATCAAACAAAGTCCAAATGATACGAAACTTGACAGGCGGTCTACCGGTAGTAACCCAAGGCCGCATGACAAGTCTCGGTCCAATCCGGAAATGTTTAATCCCCACACACGAAAGAAAGCTAGAAATGACCACCGGAGGAGAACGAAGCGCCGGAATGCAAAACGGACAACGGGGAAAATGCTCGAATGCATGAGATGAAGACGTATGCAAATGCAATGCACATGATGACATGATATGAGATGCATGAAAACGAAAACAACACACGGAGACAAAACCCGAACCCGAGGAAATAAATATAACTTAACGCCGGAAACGGCAAGAGTTGGAGTACAAATTGGGAAAGTTGCACCTGGGGCGTTACAACACTCCACCACTACGAAAAGATCTCGTCCCGAGATCTAGGACTGAAAGAACTCCGGGTACTCAGAACGGAGGTGATCCTCGCGTTCCCAGGTAGCTTCACGGTCGGAATGGTGAGACCACTTGACTTTGAGAAATTTGATTGACTTGTTGCGAGTCTTGCGTTCAGTCTCTTCAAGGATAGCAACTGGGTGCTCACGATAGGAGAGATCTTCTTGGAGCTCAATGTCCTCGAAGTTGACGGTGCGGTCAGGAGTCTTGAAGCACTTTCGAAGCTGAGAGACGTGGAACACATCATGAACATTTGCAAAGTTTGAAGGAAGCTCGAGTTGATAGGCGAGGTCGCCTCTCTTGCTGACAATCTTGAAAGGTCCCACGTATCTAGGGGCAAGCTTCCCTTTGATACCGAAGCGACGAGTACTTTTCATAGGAGAGACACGGAGGTAAACATGATCTCCGATCTCGAAAGCCAAATCACGGTGCTTACTATCATAGTAGCTCTTCTGGCGGGATTGGGCTGCTTTGAGGTTATCACGAATGACTTTGCACATTTCTTCTGCTTCTGTGATTAAGTCATTACCCAGCAGCTGACGTTCACCGGTTTCAGACCAGTTGAGAGGGGTACGGCACTTCCTGCCATACAGAATTTCAAAATGGGCCTTGCCCGAACTTACTTGAAAACTGTTGTTGTA